>NC_090183.1:5365021-5607521 GCF_024679245.1 Pseudorasbora parva
CCATTTACTGCAGTGCTCATAAATATGAAATGTCATGTAATATATTTGTTTTGATTCTCTCTGCAGCTTTGTTCTGTAACTGCACCACACCACACTGTGAGAAGGATGGTTTTAAGTGTGAGACCAACGGGGCGTGCGTGGCCTCCACCTCTATCATTGAAGGACAGGAGCAGCATGTGCGGCTCTGCATTCAGAAAGAGAAGCTGGTTCCTCCGGGCCAGCCGTTCTACTGCCTCAGCGCCGAGGGTCTGATGAACACGCACTGTTGCTACTCAGATTACTGTAACAGCATTGACCTCAGACTACCAACGGGTGAGCATCAATACATTACATCAGCTGTAATCAATGCCAACAACAAATAGCAAATTCCAGATCAGTCATCAGAGGAACTAATGCATTGTGTCCTCTGCCAGTGACAAACGACCCAGGCGCAGGGCAGGACTGGGGGCCGGTGGAGCTCACTGCGGTGGTGGCAGGTCCAGTCTTTGTGCTGTGCGTGCTGGTTCTGCTGGGTCTCTTCCTCTTTCAGCACCACCAGCGCGCCTACGGCCACCGGCAGAGGCTGGAAGTGGATGACCACAGTACTGAACACATGTTCCTGGCCAAGGACAAGACCTTACAAGACCTCATCTACGACCTCTCCACCTCAGGATCCGGGTCAGGTTAGTATCGCAGGAGATAAGGTGGTGCATGGTTTGTAAGGTTTATTTATGCATGTATGCCACAAGGTGAAACATGTCAGCATGACCTACTGCTTCCGAGATTCTGAAGTGCACATTCAATGGACACTTTACTATCCCATGAGGCCACAACTGACGCTGTAGGTCACATGACAGTGGCAACATGGCAGATGTAGTTGATTCGAATTGTATTAATATTACACACATTCATACTGTATAGAAAACACTTTTGTAATGTTCAAACTAAATGTAGTACCTATTATGTAATGTGCTAACCATGTGATGCTTTGTGTGAAGAACTGATTAACACTGATTTCACTGATAATCTTCAGTTGTTTTATAAAGCCTTTCTCTCTGTGTGTCTCTGCAGGTCTGCCGCTGTTTGTCCAGAGGACGGTGGCCCGTACCATAGTGCTGCAGGAGATCATCGGTAAAGGCCGCTTTGGGGAGGTGTGGAGGGGGAAGTGGAGAGGAGGAGACGTCGCGGTGAAGATCTTCTCCTCTCGGGAAGAACGCTCCTGGTTTCGTGAAGCTGAAATCTACCAGACCATAATGCTCCGCCACGAGAACATTCTGGGCTTCATTGCTGCAGACAACAAAGGTAAACAAATGAATATGTAGTGCATTTTCATACTCTTTATAACATGTATGATGTTCTAGGTATAATATTTGTTTTCTCTGTGTCACAGATAATGGCACATGGACTCAGTTGTGGTTGGTGTCAGACTATCATGAGAATGGATCCCTGTTTGACTATCTGAACCGATATTCCGTCACCATCGAGGGCATGATCAAACTGGCACTTACGGCAGCCAGCGGCCTAGCCCACCTGCATATGGAGATATTGGGCACTCAGGGTGAGTGTGTCAGGGTTATTAGGTGAAGTTTAAAGAAATGAAAGAACTGCAAGTGAGCTGCCTTGTTATCTGCAGCTAACGTCATTCAGCCTTTTTATGTATTATAACTTGTTCTTTGTCAATAGCTGTTGAAGTTGGCATTCTGTTAAATTACAAACATCAAACATGCAACACGTTGTGATGCGGTACAGTGCTTGACGTTTACTTTTTCCCAAGGAGCACATGTGGTTCTAAGTGGAAAAATTTAGGAGCACATTTGAAAAAAAAAAAAAACTTTAGGGGTGCAATGAAATTATCAAATAATGTGTGTATATATTTGCCAAAACTACTAATAGTGCCTACAATTTTACTGACACCTCACAGTTCATTCCAGGAGAGTTTGGCATGTTAATGACTTGAATAAGAATTAACAAACATATAGAGAGCCCAGAAAAATGTTACAATCTATATTTATACAGAATCAAATATAAAATCAAAGTTTCCCTGGACTCCATCTGTCATCTCTGCTATCCTGGGATGGTCAACTTAATATCTTGAGGGTGTGGAACAGTGATATTGCTATTGCTCGCTGACTCTGAGAAGAAAAGTGTGTGTGTGTGTGTGTGCATAAAGCTGTAAATGTTATGTTTGCTCTGCAGGTAAGCCTGGCATTGCTCACCGTGACCTGAAGTCCAAGAACATCCTGGTGAAGAAAAACTGCACATGTGCAATTGCTGATCTTGGCCTGGCAGTTCGTCACGAGTCCGTCTCTGACACCATCGATATTGCCCCCAACCAACGCGTCGGCACTAAGAGGTACACCTTACATTACGGTGCAAAAATAACAACCAGGAAAACCGCATGTATACAAACACTGTTTGTGGTTTCTACTTTATGTACTTTAAAGCCCAAAGCGAACAGTGCGTGTGATGCAAGTTTCGTAACCAGAATAGTTTTGTGCACTGTGCTTTTTGTAACCATGCGTACTTTGTATGCACAGGTCACATATGCGCATTTCATTCGTTTTGCACCAATCAGTTGTTCCATGAGGTGCTAACAATGGCCCGGGCTGTTGTTTAACAGTAGAAAACCAAACTGAAGAGATGGAAAAACAAACTACCGGAACAATAACAGACATATTGAAAAGCACTTGACAAGGGGTTATGAGAGAGCCATAACTTTAGTTTAAAAGAATACGAAGACATAATATGAGCTTAAGTAATCCTGCTTGTCTTTTTCTGTGGTGTGTGTTTCAGGTACATGGCACCTGAGGTTCTGGAAGAGAGTATAAACATGCGTCACTTCGACTCGTTTAAATGCGCTGATATCTACGCTCTAGGACTCGTGTACTGGGAGATCGCACGCCGCTGCAATGCTGGAGGTATTGAATGAGTCAAAGCCTTTACCAAAGGCACATTGCACAACAGAAGTCCTTGAAGGTGTTTATAATACCCATAAAATAATATTTGTTCTTATTAATGCTCCTCTACTGTCTTACTTCAGGTATTCATGAAGAGTACCAACTGCCCTACTATGACCTAGTGCCATCCGATCCATCCATAGAGGAAATGAGGAAAGTTGTGTGTGACCAGAGGTTACGACCCAACATACCAAACTGGTGGCAAAGCTATGAGGTGAGAGAGATCGCAACAACCCATGCTACTACTAGACTGTACTAGACTCTACTTACAGCGACCCTCATATGTCATTTTGATATTAATATCATGATTTTCCAATGATCTGTTTTTTGCTACTAAATTTATTTATGGTCTTTAACGGACTATAGAGAGATGATTGTCTTTTGTGGATTTTTCCACAAGGAAAGGTTGAAACTGTTAAATTAAACTGTTAAAAGTCCAGTGAAACAAGGTGTTTTTATCCACCTCAGAAATAATACAAAATAAAACAATGAGTATATACTTATATACTCTATTGATGTTATTTGTTTCTCTCATCAACTGCTTTTTATATTGCAATAAACATTATTTATATACAAAGATCCTTATACTACTTTTCAAAAGTTTGGGTTTTTAATTTTTTTTCTTAAGTCTTTTCTGCTCACCAGGACTGCATTTATTTCATTAAAAATACACTAAAAATACAAATGTGAAATATTATTACAAATTAAAATAGTGTATGTGAATATGTTGAAATGTAATTTATTCCTGTGACCAAAGCTGAATTTTCAGCACCATTACTCCAGTTTTCAGTGTCACATGACCCTTCAGAAATTATTCTAATATGAGGATTTGCTGCTCAAGAAACATTTCTAATTTCAGTTTCCAGAAAAATATAGTACAGCACAACTGAGATGCATTTTTATTAGGATTCTTTGATGAATAAAAAGTTAGTTTGAAATAGAAAACATTACATTATAAATGTCTTTACTGTCACTTTTTACAAAAATCTATTTAATGCATCCTTGCTGGATAAAAGTATTAATAAAAAAATAACCTGATCCCAAAATGTTATCTTTTTAATTATTTCACATAATTAAAAAAAGTTTAACAAAATAAACAGGGTTGCACGCGAATGATGATTATGAAAATTATTAAAATTTGCTAGTTAATTATTAAATTATTCATTTTGATGCTTCAAATTTGCTAGTTGTCATGCTGTGCGACGTTACAATAGTTAATCTATCTATATAAGAATGATGTGAATTCACTCATTGATGTGTTTCCTCTGCAGGCGTTGCGTGTGATGGGGAAGATCATGCGAGAGTGCTGGTACGCCAACGGCGCTGCGCGACTGACTGCTCTCCGCATCAAGAAAACCTTGTCTCAACTCAGCGTGGACGAAGACATGAAAATCTGAACGGAAACACTACCTTCTTCGAAAGAGAGAGCATAACACTCCTAGGAAAGATAATGTGTACAGACCTGATCCCACTCTTAACTATCCTGCCAGTTTAAAAAGTATTTCCGTCCACTGAAGTTGTGACGGGACCTACCTCACCCCATCGCCAAAACTACTGAACCTACGCTACCGTCTCTGAAACCACCTCGGGACTGCGAATACTGACACGCGTCTACTACTACCACCTACTCTGTAATGTGACACTCATGATTTCTGTTCAAATCAATTTTCCCCAAAGATCATTTTTCAAACCAGGACCGCTCATATTTAACCCTTTTAACTTGTGGTGAATACAGTCGTTTGCTGCTGTGAACTTTTGATGCGGGCTTGTTGCTTTCCCTTAGACCAGTCTAGTGGGCTACTTCAGTTAACCAGTTTTAAGCTCTACGCTGGGTGGAATACACAAACTCCAGCTCAGAGCTGGTAAACGGGGTGAATTGGTTGACTGATGGCTCTGCTAGTAGTCGTACTCCTCGTTTCCTTTTCTTAGCCAGTGTTTCATAACCACGTTAAAGCTGTTAGCAAAACAACCTTATTTGCACTTTATTACGGAGGTTTTTGTGAGCGTGGATTATAGCCATCTTGATTTTTGGAATCACACACTGGCACACACGTCTTTTCTTACTACTGAACGGTACGGATGTCTATTTATTTTAGCTTGTAGATCCTTCATATTGTCCTTATTTTTTTAATCGCGTTAGATTTCCTTCTCTCCTCCATGGGCAAATAAAGCTACTGTACATAGTATATTTTTTAAAAGTGTGGAAGTGTAAATAGCATACACGATTTTTCCATTTCTGAATCCTTCGACTAAGCTAAAGTGTTGGCATCTTGATCGTGTTTATACGTCCTGAGCGTTGGACAGGAGCAGGGTCGTCTGAGATGTGAAGCTGTGCGGGTCACCGGTCCGTTAAACCCAACCAGAACTCCGGGGTAAAGTACAGGCTTTTGTTAAACTTTGTTTTTCATAGCTAAACCCGTTTGTTGCTTCTCACTGTAGCATTAAATGACACTAAAAACGACTAGGACACTAATAACGCACATTTTATACGATGAGGAGGCTGCTTTGTTTAAGGAACACTTCATGCAAACATTAAAATGCCCATCATTTATTCACCCTCATATTGTTCCAAAACCGTATGAGTTTTTTTTCCATGCAACCCAAGACATTGAGAAGAATGCGAACGCTGCACTTTTCCATGAAATTAAGCTCCAAAAATAGACACTATTGTGCTATTTCAAGTCCCCTGAATTTATTTGGACTACATCTATGAAGCTTTTGACACTCCCAGAATTCATTCACTTTCATTGTAAAGAAAACCGCTGCATGAGCATTCCTGCTTTCCTTCCAACTCCAATGGAAGAAGGAAAGTCATACAGATTCAGATCAACATGAGGGCGAATTTTTGCATGAACTGTCCCTCAGAGGCACAGTGACTCAAGAGGAGGTAGATCTCAATCTTCTTCATGCACTGGGCATGTAATGAGAAAAAAAAGACTTGAAAATGTAAGTTGACTTGAAAAGTTGGGCGTTGAAGCCTCTTTACGCCTATTACACACTGTATTTATGACTCCAAATTTCCTCTCTCATACTCAATGGATACTACTGCCCTTCTGTCCCTCTCTGCTTCTGTATGAAATATGCAAGATGTAAATATAGTTTCTATAATGTATGACCTTTTTTAATAATCGACTTTGATTCTGTAGACGATTGTGTGGTTGTAGCTAGCTGTATTTTATTTAATCTGTTTTATGGTTGTTTTTTTTTTAATGTGACTCAGTTCAGGTTTGATTTGTATAGCGCTTTTAACAGTAGGAATTGTCTTGAAGCAGCTGTACAGGGGTTTTGGTCTGTGGTCTTTCATTTTATTATTATTATTATTTTTTAATAATCTCCCAATCGCTCACAGATGTTTCAGGATTAATGTCTAGAGCTGGGATGTCCAATCCTGCTCCTGGAGGGCCACTGTCTTGCAGAGTTTAGCTCCAACCCCAACTAAACACCTCTGTGCCAGCTAGTCAATGTCTTATTAGGCATACTAGAAAATTCCTGACAGGAGTTTGAGGCAAGCTGAAGCTAAACCCTGCAGGACAGTGGACCTCCAGGACTGACTTTGGACACCCCTTGTCTAGAGTATGTGTCTGATGTTTGACAATCGAAATAAGTACTGTTAAATCTCATTCGTCCATTTACAACAATTCAAAGTCACCTTACTCTGTTTAATGTTATTAAAATGTGTCCAGAGAAAGCCAAAAATAATTGCTTATAGTTGGAAGATGATTTCTTTAGAAACATTTTTTCATGTTATTTTTGTAATGTGGATCTAAAAAGATAAACTGTTAGCCTTTGTGAAATGTGTTTGTAACACTGGATTGAGTCTCAACACTACTGAGAACTGTTAGACGACACTGGCACACTAGCTGCTGACCGTCAGAGCTGTCGGTATCATAAGGAAAATCTTTAAGAATTTCGAATAAGCATTCTGGTTTGACCTGTATTTGTTTCTACTGTTAAACAAGAGTTTGAATTCAGAGTCTGTACATATATTTATAGCTTCCAGTAAGCGTTTCAGCTGCTGGCAGGATTTGGGCTTCATGAGCGATTAGTCCCCAGTGCAGACATCCGTCGCCTGGATGAACGATGGGAAGCAGCTTTATGATGTGCAAACAGTCCCAGTCCTGGTTTATCATAAGGAAGTTTCCTCTATCCTGACCTCACAGCCTACCTGTATAATCATTGAGTATTTCCCAAATCCACATGGACTTTTCAGGAATCTTAAGTTTCCAATCATGTACATGGCTAATTATTAAATGTTAATAAACACAGATTTTCCTACATTCATCGTCATGTTCATTTTTGCTTCCACATGACACTTCAGATCTGTATATATGTTGTGTGCTATTCAGGATTCCAGCAACCGTAATCATGTATTCATACAAGACTTTAGCTGAGATTGAGCGGATATAAAGCCTGAGGGAATATGAAGAGGTCATCAGATGATAATCCAGAACTAGTTCAGTTCAATCAATGGCCAATTACATATGACGTTTCAACCCCCTTGACCTTTTGCCGCCAAGAACATTTTATGAATAATTCAACAAAAGCGTCAGTAAACTATTATAGAAAGTTCTATAATACACATATTGTGTTCGTTCTGATTCTCCCCTCGACCTCAGTCTGATCTGCGTTTTGTCTTGCTTCCAAAGTTTGTACACTCGTCTGTGTATTCTGGCACTAAAAGATATGGTTCCGGGTTTTGGTTTGATGCCAAGTAAAAATCCTCTGACAATTCCTCAAAATCAGCCATGATCAACAGTCACGTTCGTCACTAGCTACAGTCACGCTGGTTTTGTTTACGGAAGGAACACCGCGGGGCTTCTCATGTGCTGCGAGCAAATCACTCCGCAGAAGTGGAGCAGTGCTGCGCCTTCTGAGAATATAGTCCACAGTATGTTTATGTTTATAAGATGGCTGTGTCTCATGTAACCTTCTTATTTGTACATGCTGTGACTATACACATCGCAACACGTAAATAGGAAAATGTTGGCGTTATGTTGTCACTTATTGAGCAGTAGGCTAGCTGAAGCCATATACCTCCAGTCTTTGTGCTAAGCTAGGCTAGCGGGGTGTGTGTGTCAGACTGAGTTATGTGATGCACGGAGAAGAGAATGAGATTCTCATATATATATATATATATATATATATATATATATATATATATATATATATATATATATATATATATATGGACTTATCTAATTCTGGGGGATACACTTAAGCCAAAGTCAGAGGTGGGTAGTAACGAATTACATTTACTTGAGTACATTTTTTGGGTAACTTGTACTTTTAGAGTATATTTAAAAATGGGTACTTTTACTTTTACTCAAGTACATTTCTTGTGAAAAAACTGTACTTTTACTTCGTTACATTCGGTGGCGTTCCTCCGCTACTGTCAATTGTGATAATTAGTTATATATTTTAAAATAAGTTATGCCTTGTTCGCAAGTCTCGCGAAACGTTGGAGAGGCTGCTTCACGAGAGGTGGATACGCATCACCCGCATAAAATTAGCGCGCGTTTAGTCAGAAGATGATGGCCGAACGAAGCAGAGGGAGATGTGTGTGAGCTACAGCAGATCACCCGTACGTGGCCTCAAGTTCAGCCTGTTTTCAGTCCAAGATGTCAAAAAGAACAGTTTCATAATTTAATGCATGCTGTGTGCACCAATATGAACTGACATCTCAGCATACAATAAATCCAGCTCCAACCTGAGAAAACAGCGGTAAGTGTAACAATGATGTTATATTTGAACACTATTAATGGTAATTTGGTAACTATGGGCACTTTTCCTTTATTGTAATACTATTTCACACACTGTCCGAGTGTTTTCCTCATATGCACTCTTGTGCAAGCATTGACAAATCGAATCCTCCGAACACACGTCCACAAACAAACGTTCACATCTGCACATTTACATATCTTTTTTTTCTCATAAAACGAGCAACCTCATTGGCAAAATTTACCTGTGGCAATGTTTTTGCAAACCACAAAATACGTACCAATACACACTGCAGGAATTCCAACAGAAATGAACACTACAGGCAGAAAAACTGAATTTTTTTAGTCTATGGTTTGTAAACTAAAACATTTTGAATTTTGCGTCACAGCTCCATGTTCTGCTTTTCTGATTCACCAGATTTGCTCGATAGCTCAGCTGATACAGATTTGTATTTGCAATGCGAAAAGCTTGAGAACGAACCCCATGAAGAACGAGTCATGATAAAAAAGCTCAAAGACGAGTTCTAAACACAAGCTAAAAATACATGGACACAATTTTATTTTTGTCACATTTGCTTTTGTTAACACTTTCGGGTAGGTTTAGTGTGGGTGTACGTTAAAAACACAACGTAACAAAACATATCAGATTCACGCAAATCTGTTCTGGAAAAAAATAAGATTTTAGCGCCACCCAGTGGACATTTCACTTTGAAACTGTCGCAATATGTACGTATTGGTACATATTTTGTGGTTTGCATAAACGTTGCCATAGGTACTGATGAGATCAGGCTAAAAACGAAACAAATTGAATAGCCTAATGTGACATCTTGCATTTATACACATATCCGGACAGACAACAGTCTGCAGTGTATATATACATTTAGAAATGGGACTGTATTTTTAAGAATGCATGTACTTATAAAAATATAAGAACAAAGTATGTTTTAAAAAGAGCTGTGGTTAGCCCAGCACACCATTAATTGACACTGTTTAACCATTAAACACACACACACACACACACACACACACACACACACACACACACACACACACACACACACACACACACACACACACACACACACACACACACATATATGTGTGAAAGCTCTCTAAGTAGTCTGAAATTCAGGGTTTTTGGATCTTATCAATCAGATCGAAAGTAACTAGTAACTAAGTACTTGAGTAGTTTTTTCATCTAATACTTTTTTACTTTTACTCAAGTAACTATTACGATTGTTACTTTTACTTTTACTTGAGTAAATATTTCCGTAAGTACTTGTACTTTTACTTGAGTAAAGATTTTGGCTACTCTACCCACCTCTGGCCAAAGTCCCAAAAAGTTGGCGTATTCCTTTAAGGGTCACACTTGTCCTCCCTCCTGGCCTAAAGTGACCAAAGCCTTAAAATGTTATGACCACTAGGATCCTATATAACTGTATAAAGTGGCTTATAAATTCTAGACATAAAATTTAGACATACTTATTTTTACTTAGACATTCTCAAAGACTACTTTTGTAAAGGTTTAATATTTAAAAAAATGTTTTGATTTGAATGTCAGTTTTTGCATTAATTTTCCTACATTCAAACCTGAGTGCAGAGGAGAACATAACATCAAAATTCAAGGTTGGTTGAGTCAATCATGTTCTTTTTGGTATATATATATATATATATATAGCATATTAGTTTTACTTTTTTGTTCAAGTATCACCTAGAAACAATGTTTTATTTATGAACATTTATTCTGAAATGCTAATCAGTGCCAATTGGATAAAGCCCGAGCCAGCCCTGCGAGACCCCACCCCTTTTTTGCGGTTCTGCCCTTATTTTGGAGATCTCCGGTCTGCAGTTATACCTACTTGCAAGTCAATGGCGGGGCAAGAGTCAATAACTACAGATGCTTTAAAAGAAAAGCTGCAACAGGCAAACATGCTGTTACTGATTTTATGCAGACATTTTTAGACATGGCGTATATAATATGTAATATTAGACGATACCAGCATCAGTTTAATCGTGTTGATCTCGGTGAGAATGTTTATAGTGGCATATCTCGTGCTTATTCTCCTTCTTACATAAGAACTACAACAACTTATAAACTGAATAAATTTTATTGTGCCTTCAATAAAACATATTTGACATGTGAGAATTAGAAAACAGTTCAGGTGTATTTACATATCCATTATATGTAGCATAAAAATGATTACAGAGAGAGAAATACCAGCAAACTATTACAATCAAATGATTTTCTGTAGCGAGATAAGCTACAATAAAAACAACTACAGTGTGAGTCATCGAGATGCAATCTGATATTCTCTTTTTTTTGGGGTTATGAAAAGTTTTTTTTGGGGGTGATGATAATTCTTTAAAAAATGTATGGACCTTAACTAAAGCAGAATAAAATCAGTAGCAACATTTTAAGATAAACCAGAAATGCATAAAAACAGGAGTCTGGCCCAGAACAACTGGGGGAAATGGATAAAGAACTACATTTATCTATGATAACATACATGATAATAATGAGCAGTAATTGTTTTTTTAATGATATAAATATTCAATGATTAATATCAAAAGCCTTTTCCTTTGCTCAGAGTTCACATTGTCAGATAAAGTGAATCAGAATAAAGCGATGAAACTTCCCCGAATACTGACGGAGTGACGGCTTGTGTCGCATCAGTGTGTAGTGTAGAAACAGTCCAATCAGATGACATTTTATCTGGCTTTAGAGGACAAACCTCTTTAATATCAAATGCCCATGAGTTAGAAAAACACGCTACATTACCCTGCAGAACCAGAACAATAACGGAATGTTTCAGTCTCTCAGTTTGAATTCATATACTCGGTTTCTTCTCCTGCCCAAAGCGTAAATGACTACTTCCCGGTTCAAGCTCTGGCCTTTAGGCCGAATTTCTGCGCTCCAGACGATCACATCTTCACCTCAATCTCCTCTGCATGAGACTCCTTCCGTGAGGACAGAAGCAGCGGGAAATAATGTGAAAGATGGATGTCTCATCGGCAGAAAGAGTGTGCTGAGCGGCATAACTAAAATAATTTGAAGGTAAAATGATATTTCCTTTACCACTCCCTGAAGTGGTACAGAGGGTTTAGGGCTCAATTATTAAAAGAGTTTCTTCTTAGAAAAGCAATTCTCTTTTGCTCATGTCTCTCTCTTCACTGGAGCAGCTGGATCTCTGTAAATAAATCTGTGGTGCTTCCTGTTTTTGAGATGGTTGCATATCATAGATGTCCTACTTTTTCTGGAGCACCATCCAGCTTACTGAGAGAGAAGGAAACTCTTTCACTCCTCTTCCATCAAGCAGTGCCTGAGGGGGAAAATAAGAAAAGTACAGGCTGTCAATACAGCAAAATAATCACAACCAAACATAAATCAATCGGTCTAACATTAGCTGTAGGGCTTTAAATAAAGGGTTACATTTGGAAATTATACCGTCAACTTAAAGGGACAGTTCTGTCTTTTTGGCACTTGACAAGAATTAATACTCAGTAATATCCCATGAGAGGCATTAAACTGAGCTAAATAATGACACTACTGTCTTCGGATGAGCTGATTTACACCCTAAACATTAACACAAGCCCCTTTCACACACATGGGGTGCTATTTTAACGCTCTGCTATTTTAACGGTGCACTTAGGCCGAGTCTGAATTCCCTTTTGAACACGCTGACATAAGAGCCTGTTTTAAACCAATAAACCAGTGAAACCGTTGTTAATTGTTGGTTTCAAACCAGTGATTCAGAGCATGTACCAAACTGCCACGCGATTTTTAGTAAACAAGGCAGTTACGTCATAACCGTTACGAAATTCAGGCATGTGATCGCTTTTGTTTGCTCCCTGCAACTCCCTGAGTTATCAAATCACATGAACATACGCACAGTTCATGTGATTTGAAGGAGGCGGTGGGATCTTATGCTTTCCATGCTAGCTCACTATAGCTAGCCTGACTATATTAGATAACATCACATCACATTTTGCGAACAAACGGATTTAATGGATTCAAACCTTCACTTCCCTCATCAATACTGTATTTTATTAAGCGCTGTATAAATAAATGTAAAAAGTGGCAAACTCATTTGGAAAGGTTGCATGAAGATTATTTTGTGTCAAAGGATGACCGGGTCTTACCGTCGTCTCCACTGGTGAGCACCAAAGCCTGCAGGATATCAGACAGAGAGACGATGCCTTTCACAACTTCCTGCTCATCAACGATCACTAACCTGTGAACCTGAAAATGAGAGCGATCAGTCAGTACGTCTACATGCAGTTCTTTATGAGATACTGTCGGTCCAAGTACTCCGAAATAAACTTTTCCATTAAGACGGAATTCATTTTCAGGGGACGTTTACCTTAGTAAAAGCAATTTTTAGAATGATCTTATTAAATGCATATGTGTTGCCTTAGGGCTGCAATATTATTAATGATGTATAAAGAACATATAAAAACAGTTGTGTTTGGGGAAAGTGCATGTCATATTCTGGCTACACAAACACAACATGTCACAACATGAGTTTAGTCTGATGCGAGTTTCGCAAATACTCCTGTAATAATCACTGAAGCTGTGTACACAGCGAAAATTTATCTCTTACATCATATCTGAACTTTTTCACATAAACAGGATGAACAGAAACATGCTTGCAATACTCAATGCTGCAAAAAAGCATGTAAAAAGGAATCTGATGCAACGATCTAAATGCTGCAAATTGACACTGTTCATTCATTTTCACATTTAGATTTAGTGTAACTGTGCAGGGACATTTTTGCCCACTTCATGAATTTGTAGGCATTTTTATTCTTCAGTTAACCATGCATATAATTAAAGGTTTTGGGTCTGTACGATTTTTTTTATAAAATAAATGAATACTTTCATTTAGCAAGAATGCATAAATATATTATTTATTTTTTATAAATAATTATAATATTTATTTAAAATAAATGCTGTAATTGTTTAAAGAACAAACATCACACTTTCCACAAAAATATTTAGCAGCACATCAGTTTTCAACATTGATAATAATAATAAATGTTTCTTGAGCATCAAACCATCATATTAGAATGATTTCTGAAGGATCATGTGACACTGAAGACTGGAGGAATGAGGATGAAAATACAGCTTTTCATCAATTAAATTGCAATGATGCTGTTCTAGAACATGAGACTTTTAAAAAACATTTAAAAAATCTTACTGCCCCCACACTTTTGAACGGTATATATTAGGGATGTCAACGATTAATCGATGATCGATTAATTGTCGATAAGACATTTGATCGATAAGACTTATCGATCATCGATTAAGCAGGGTTATGCGCGTGCGTGAGGAAACGGGAGGAAAAATGATGCGAGCGCGCCCGAGTTCTATTTGGAACCATTTTACAGCTGGAGTCACACCTTCATCATGACTGCAAGCTTGCATGTGCATTAGCAGCCTTTTGTTTTGTGCAAATGTAAGTTGTAATATTGTGTTTATTTTGTGCAGGCCTATCTTTAGCTGATTTATCTCATAAGGATGCATTTGGTTAATAATTAACGTTAGAGGTGAGCGGTAGTAAAAGCGTGGCTGTGATCAGCTTCAGCGTGCAGCTCCAACAGCACTAATAATGACTATGATTGGGACTGTCATATTACACAACATTAATGAGAACACTATTGTAGCCTAATAAAACATTGTGATTGTTAATTATTTGGGTTTATTTGCCGTGTTTCATTGCGTTGAGCCAGGAAGAGAGCGTGCACAACATGAGTCACGCATTCTGACTCACGCATGTAACTTAGTTCACTTGTGCATTCGCATCAGATTGTGCTGAAGTAATTTGTAATATTACATTTATTTTGTGACGTTATATATGTGATCAATCATATAGGATGCGTTTCTTTCAAGCGAAATAAAACGCACTAACAAATGGCTTCAGTCTACCGGTTTTCATTCAGTGCTTCGGCTTTAGCGCATACAGAGCAATGCATAATAACTATGATTGGGACTGTCATATTATATAACAGAAATGAGAACACTATTTTAATAAATGGTTGTAAAGTCATTGGGTTTAGGTGCCGTGTTCAGAGCGTTGTTCCTAGAGCGCGTGAACACCACGCGTCTCCCATTCTGAAGATGAATATCAGCAACTCAATTCAAGTTCACTTGTCCATTCGCATCATTTTGTGAAGATATATAATTTGTAATATTTTGTTAACTTTATATAAATCTGATTAATCTCATATAGGAAGCTTTTTGTTGAGTTAAATAACGTGCTAGCAAAGTTTCAGTGTAACTTACCAGTGTTGATTCAGCGCATCAGCTTCAGCTCGTGCAGTTCAAACAGCAACGCACGACTAATAATAACTATGATTGGGACTGTCACATTACATAACATTAATGAAAACAATATTTTAATAAATCGTTTTGAATTAACTGGGTTTAGGTGACGTTTCAGCACGTTGCTCTTGTAAGTACGTCCACAAATTCTGAATAATAGATCTGAGGCGGCGTTCGTGTTGTATTACATGTTATATTTGGTTATTAAAAAGTAATTTAATTAAATTATAAATAACATCGACTAATTTTACAATCCCATAGCCCTTTGTTTAGATAAAAATCCTTTTCATTCATTTGGTGAAGATGAAGAACATGGCGTTTTGAGCAGCATTTGCACATCCTGTCATGCTGTCGGCTATAAGCCACTGCTGTAGACGCATATTTCAGTATTATGGTTAACGATTAATTGATTAATTGATCGTTAATTTAAACGACGATCGATCATGGGAATTTGTGAAAATTGACATCCCTAGTATATATGCAATCATGAGCAAAAGGCTGATTGAGATTCTGTCACATGCGTGTTCCTCACCTCAGCCTCCACCAGTCTGTTGATAATGGCCTCTAGGGTCTCACTGGCTCGACAGGTGAGCACACCCTCAAAATACTGCGAGCGATGCTGGAGGGCTTTAGTCACAGTGATGTCCAGGTTATTGTACGTCTTCTCAGCTGCCAGATTCTGTGTGACGATATCGAAACAAGATTGAGAGACAAACGCACAGAGAGATGCAACAGTCTATAAACAGTGTGTGTGTGTGGTTTATATACTTTACTTTCAGATTTTAAATTAAATACATAATGGAAAAACCACAGCATCATGAGCATGAGATCATGCACCGCAGTGGCTGCATTCACTCAAGCTGATCAATAAGACAAAACCAGAGGCTTTAAACACACAGTGGCAGCTGTGAATCCAATCGAACATCACACACATTCAATAACTTAACCCCACTAGAGAAGCTCAATGTCTACTGTTCTATTTAGAAACAACATATATAAACCCACAAAACTTACTATAACATCAAACTTGGAATAGATGTCAACCACACGTCCTGTTGGCATAAACGAGAGGGAGAAATAATGATCATGTGAGAGGAGAAGGAAAAAACAGATCTGCAACACAGATATATATATATAAATTTAATACATTTATTACAACTCACCATTTTCATCCACCACAGGGAGGGCGGAAACTCTCTGATCCACGAAGATGCCCAGCGCGGAGTAGAGCGGCGTATCGGCGTGAACCACTGCGATGTTGTGGAACGTTCCGATGTTCAACTCCACCAGCGTTTGAGACAGAAATGCAGGTTTGGGGATTTCAGATATCTGAAAGAGAATAGAAACAATCATAAACAGGACCTCTGTGTTTGTAGAATGAAAGCACACATTTTTAAGTTGCGCTAGTAGATGAGTAATAGGTCATTTAGCAGTAGTTGCTTCATTGCAGTTGTGAAAGAAGTACAGAAACATCTCTGTGACAGAGCATTACAAAATAAATTAATATCTATACTTAATTTCATGCGAGCGATTATTAGGCAGGACATACAAAGAGTTTCAGGAATTTGAGGATCCTCTTGTGTGTCAGGATGTAGAGAGTGTTTCCTGTTAGAGGATCGATCACGGGTAATCTGTGGATCTTATGCTTCAGTAGAGAGGAAACTGCATCATATAGGCTGAAACAGAGAGAAAAACCTCAGACACATCACATCTCCCCAACAAAACCCATTCAATCTGCCTGCTCCAATAAAACTCTTACCTGGCATTGGGCGATATGCTCACGAGAGGCTTGAAGGAATCTTGCAAGTAGACCTCTACAAGAAAAAAACAACAGATCAGTCATAGGCTCACAATTACATCATGAACACACATATAAACACTATCCTCACCTCTCCATGTCTCTATTTTGTGCTCTTCTAATTCATATATCTGGACCTAAAACAGAGAAAAACACATGAGATCTTTAAAAATTCCTCACCATGACCTGAAGAATAATCTTCAAAAGGAGAATAACACTTTTAGCATGAGTAGGGAGGAGAGAATTTTACCAGAGGAGATTTGTAATAGCGATGAAGGATATTTATGAAATCTGTGATGGTCAGCATACCTACAAAAGGAAGAAAGTATGAAAGACATGCATACATTGAATCAGAGATACTTTTAAACTTTTATTACAATTAACTACTGTGAATGAATTATTCAATTGAGAGTAGGTTTTATCATAGTCATTTTTATTTAATTTTCTCTTGTCAAGTAGCATCGATTTCAAAAACTGTATTTATTAATAATAAAAAAAAAAATGTAATTACAAAAATTGCCAGAGGTTAAATACCCCTTTGAAATGTTGCTTTATGCAAGTTAAATGTATTGTGAAAGGCCTTTAACTCTCTGGTATTGTTCAAAAGTAACAGAACACAATATTTTTTTTATTTTGTATTTTAAGAGAATTTTATGTTACCAATTAACATTTAATAATATATGTTTATTTATTTATCTATGCAATAATTATGACATTATTATTAAATAATATTTTTTCCCCATTTAATTTTTTTTCTAAATTCTATTTTTTTTATATTTTTAAATTAAGGCTGAATTTTTATGTGAAAATAGAGACAATGCCTTTAAAATTCTAATTCTGAAGGCAGATTAGTTTCTAAAAATTGGAAATGCTTATTTAATTGAAAAAACTGATAATTTTCACTAGTGTGACTATTTTTACGACCACTTAATTTTTTTTAAAATCAAGAGCACAATTATTTCTCTGGTCACATCGAGACTGCCACAAGTGTCACTGAAGTTTTAAACTAAAATGACATCAATAAACCACAATAAATTGAACACAATTTTGGCACATTTGACATTTCCAAAAAGCTTACTTACCAACAAAGCACTGCTTCTTGCTGTCCCAGAGAGGCGCTGCTCTCACCCCATTAGACACAAGAGCAAAGAACGCCTTCTTCACCTGGTAACCATACAACCACAATTTAACCAGCAGGCAGTCTGACAGTTTAAATGTCATGGATTACATGACACAATTTACAGAGCAAATATAACCAATCCCTTTAGTCAACATCATGAAATCAATACTGACCCTTATTTCTTAATGCATGCGCCTAATAATAATAATTCTTTGGCGCACATTTTTCTATATATATATATATATATTTATATATATATATGAATAAGTTACTTTTTGATAGAAGGTTATTAACACACATATATATATATATATATATATATATATATATATATATATATATATATAGTGTTAATAACCTTCTATCAAAAAGTAACTTATTCTTCCTCTTAAACAACCTAGCTTTTCTGCTAACAACACTTATAATATAAATAATGTCATAAACAGCCAAAAGCCTATCAAGGCATAGTTTATTAAATGCACATTCAGTGTACTCTGGTATGGTAGGGCTACTTACATTATCAAATTAATTAATGATGTGTAAAATCTAGTGCTGCCCAACATTTTTTCTTGTTTCTCACAGAAATGTCACATATGGAAGTGAATTGGTTATAAACAAAGTTACAAGTTTGACAACATTTGACTTCTTCTGAGTTCCCACCTGGAGAGAAGTGTCAAACACCACTAACTTTGAGCTGGTGGGCACCAGGTCATAGCAGCGGTGGGATTTCATGAAGCGGGTGTACACATTATACTCCGGATCTGGTGTGATAGAGAGGGGAAAACGAAAAGGAATTTTTTTATTGCTCAAAACTACACTGGCTAAAACATCAAATAATGAAGAGGTATTAAAACATAACCAATGAAAATATGAGAGGAAAAGTGTCAGAGAACAAAATGTCACGATCATATTTCTGTTGTCACTTTAGTCTCAGATTTCACTGTAAGCACGCCAGAGTCAAACCCCTGCTCGGCTCTGCCTTCAGATCCTGCGCGTGAGCTGCAGGTGATCGCAGGACTACAGTCTCATTTTTATTTATTCACATTCTTACCCTCTATGTGCGCCTCCTTTTTACCATCCAACTCCTCAAGAACAGCAGGAACCTGAAAAACAGATGTCAATTTGTAAACATTCAAACCTTTTGCTTTTCCCGTATAAATGTGATCATTCTTCTGTTCTCGCTGAACTAGAGCTGTCATACTAAACTGAGCAAAAGGCTAAATGTGCCAAGAAAATACATATTAGCCAGAGAAGTTAACAGAAGGGCAGATCTGCTCGCTTCAGAGTATTCAAGTTCTTACACACTGATTAACTTTGGGTTTTGAACTGCAGAGCGTCAGACAACTAAGGGTTTAACTTTAAATCCTTAAATCTGTTCCTCTATGGACTAGTTTACAGCTTTGCCTGTTAACTGACCAATAAATAAGAAAGCTGACAGAGAACATTGAGGTGATATGGAAAATTTGTCAAATTACTAGCTCAAACAATAGGTTAAGACAAAAAACTGCAAATGTTAATATAAATTACATGCAAATTAGCTTTATACTGTACAAACAGTAGCAAACTAAAGCAACACTAGAGTAACAGTAACAGAAAATCAACAGGGTACGAGAGTGACAACAGAAACAGGAGTAAACTTGTTAACAGTCCTAGTGTAACAACAGCAGTTAAAATTGTTAACAGAAGGCGTGTTTACGTTACATAATACAGTACATGTTAGCAGCAGAAGACGTTAACATATCACTAGTGTAACAGCACTAAACTTAAAGTAATATTAGTGTAGTGTAACAGCAGTAGACGTGTTAACTTTCTGAAGCGAAACAGCAGAAAACTTGTTATCATACTAACGTTAGTGTAATGGCAGTAAACTAAACCGCAGGAGACGCAAGTTATAACCGGCTTCATATGAATAAGAAACGCTACAGTCGCCCCTAACAATAACACTTCACGCTCAATCTCAACATGTGAATCTATATTAGCCATTTTTTGAATATTGTAGCACAATTGAAGAAAACCCGCAGCTAGTTTAACTCTCTCGGTCTCGGTGTCATTCAAGGAGGCTGAATCTGTCAGATCAACTCCTGAATGTCTCCTGAACTGTTAAATCTTCCTCTACTTACACACTCCATGATCCATTCACAGCGCAAAGACAAGTGTTGATGTTTAAACCGATCTCTGAAATGCGAAGACGTATTTTAATAGCTGAAATGATGCTTAATTCGTTTGTGGTGCCGCTGCTCGCGTACAGACTTCTTCCAGGATGAGGAAGACCGCTCCGGAGGCCTCGACCGGATATGACGACACACACGTGTACGCGCTTCTCCTCCTCCTCTTCCATCATCTTTATCATCATAAATAAAAAGTACATGATAATTAATCCTGTAAACTAAACTGGTTATAAAATGTAGAATTACATAAATAGGATTGACATAACAGTATTTCAAAATATTTATGATTAGCACATACATAAAATATTATAATGATAAAACATGTCTCGACCACGTATTGACAAATAAACGTTGTATTTGTAATATTTGTATTTATTAGATTGGTATTTATTTTGGCAGTATATAAAATAAAAGTTATAAAAGTAAAACGGTTCAAGATAATAAGCGTTGTCAAGGCAACAAAAAGCTATCGTTTAAACATCATTTTGAACAGGGCAGAAATGAGACCAAAGCGCATAAGCAAAAAACATGATAATCAGCAGGGTAAGAACAGACAATAAGCACAATCAGCAGCTACATTAACAAGTCTAATTACTATTACAAAGTAGGCATACTTGTTGTAAACATGAATATGGTCTTGAAATGTATCAATGGCACTGTCATCAATCAATTGCATTCATATTTGCAGAGGAAAGCATCAACATGGAACTCAAGCTTCTCCTGAAAGATGAAGTGTTTGTGGATTTCTTCAACACATTTTTAAGTCTTCCAGTAAGATGAAATCTGTCTGCTCCTCCTGTATTTCCATGCCTTGAGTGTGCCGTTATCCTGGACTCATCCTTTATGTTGTCCTGTTTTAGGTGTTTGGACACACCCCTCTCTACATGCTCAAAGAAAACAAGTGGCTAATGTGGCCAAACGTGCCCTTTGCTCAGGTAGGATGTTATTTATAAGTATATGAACTAGACAACAATAACAGTTGTTTATGGAAGGCCATTTCTGCCACATGTAACTTAAATATTTTTTTGTAAATCATGCTTAATTATAATATTAAACGTAATAATTATGACACCCTAAACTATATTTTAAGATGAAATGTTGAAAATATGGCATACTAAGTCTTCATTTTGACAACGTCATAATTAAAAATATAAAATTATGATATTAAGTAATAATTTTGACTTTTTATGCCATACTAAGTCATAATTATGATTATATAATTTTGATCAAGTCATAATAAAAAAATATGACAGTCATAATTAAAAATATGAAATTATGACCGACTAAGTCACACTTATAAGATACTAAGTCATAATTATTAGATGAAAGTTAAAACCATGACATATTAATTACTAATTCATTATCAAAAGTATAAATTATGACATTAGTTCGAAATTTTGATCAATTATGGCATACTAAGTCATAATTTTGACTTTTTGGTCAACCACTAAGTCATAATTATGAGATAAAAAGTCATAATCATGATATACTAAACCATTTTGACTAATTTATAATAAAACATGAAAGCATGACTTACTAAGTCACAATTTAACTTTTTGGTCAATCATTATTATGAGATTAAAAAAATAAAAAAAACAAGTCAAAATTATAATTTTAACGTGATTATTTTGACTGTCATAATTATGACATTACTATAAGTCACCATTTTGAACTTTTATGTCTTAATTTGGACTTTTTTGTCATAGTTGACTTTTTAAATCATAATTTTATCATAATTTTACCTTCATAACTATGACTTAGTATGTCATAATTTCAACCTTTTCTGTTATCTTTAATTATCTTATTATACTAATATAATTATCTTACCCATAATTATCTTTCTTATGTGGCAGAAATGGGCTTTCATAGTTACTGGCCAAAAATGTTAATATCTAGAAACACATTTTACTGTCAGGTGAACACTGAAGCATTTCTGAAATGGTTAGAGACGCATCGGATGGTTTTCTTCAAACAAACTGAGCTCTATCACAACTTCATTCTCTGTGCTGAGATCCTTGACTTCACATCCTCTAAATCCACAGGTAATGTTATGGTCACATGACAGTGCAGATGTGTGTTTAGAGACACATGAACTCTTCTTCATGAAATGTCACTGGATGAAAGCGGCCTGGTGCCGTGTCACATTAATATGCCACGTTAGCTATTAAGTTTTGTTTTTGATGATGATGATGATGATGATGATGATGATGATGATGATGATGATGATGATGATGATGATGATGATGAGGATGTTTGCAGAGGATCTGAAATGGACTCCGGCAGATCGGTGGCTGTTAAGAAAGTGTCTCGGCAGCGTGAGGGGAATCCAGAGATTTCGTTCATTTCTCAAGGCCACTGCTGGTGTGAGGCTGCACTGGTTTACCTTCTTTCTTTGAAATGCATTTTGCATTCAAACTGATTTGAATTTTAAATGCCTCCAGTTCTTTCATTAGACCTTCGATATCAGATTTACATTCGGAATGAGTGGAGCTGTAGTGCTCTGAAGTTCTGACTATGCCAAAATAAATCATACAGGTATAGAAAGAAAAAAAAGAAAACCAATTTGTGCTAATGCATTATATATGCTGTGTGTAATGTGTTTTGGAGCAGAAGAGGAGCTTGTTTTGTTCTGTGTGAGAGTGTCCCTGTTGTTGGGTATGAAAGAAGAAGAAAATGAGTTTCAGACTTTGAATCAACAAACACTTCAGACAACGATCAGACTCTCTCACCTGAGCGAAGGCTCTGCCATCCTGTCTGTCTGCCACACAGGTGAGACGTGTGTTTGTGCTTCTCTCCTCTTGAGACACCGCACGATTTATGTTATTCTGTTTGTAAGATTGCATTACCATTCAAAAGTTTGGAGTCTCCTATGCTTAAGAAAGAGGTGAGGTGGATAGAAAACAGCCGTTGTATCTTTATTTTAAAAAAAACAAAGAAGGCAATCCACAGGAGAAACCAAAGCAACAGCTTTACCAAAGGAAATATAATACTGGACAATCAGTAGAACTAAACTAGGAGCTTAAAGGTGCACAATGTAAGTTTTCAGTCCGCTAGAGGTCGACTATTCAACATAAAGGCGTAGTTTGATGATGCCAAGTTTGAGCTCAGATTCTTGGGAAATGTGGTCTTCACCTCACAGCCGGTGGAAAAGAATCGGAATAGGACTCTGGGAGAAATCATGTTCATGAATGTGATTATTAACGTTAGTATGAAGTAGAGCAGGACCGAGTGTTGTGGAGCTGAGCAAGGCCGCTGGAGTGATTATTAATAAGATGAGCGCAACATAAGCCTCGTGAGCAGCGGGACTTTTATTCTGCCACAGTCGCCGCCGCCATTTCCTCTTCTCCGGTCATGAGTATGAGGTAACGCAGCACTGTTTATCATATTAGATACATTTAAGTGAGTTTAAAATGATGTTATGGCATTACTCTGTCTATTTGCTTAGCAGCTGCTGTGACACTTGTTCACACTGCTAAGAGTAAGGCACTTCTGCCCAAAAAAGCGGAAAACGAGGGTGACGAAGATATGACACAATTGACAGGCGACTCCCTCAGACGTAAATGGATGGACTGCATTTATATAGCGCTTTTATCCAAAGCGCTTTACATTTTTGCCTCACATTCACTCATTCATACACCGACGGCGATGTCAGCCATGTAAGGTGCCATCCAGCTTGTCGGGAGCAGTTGGGGTTAGGTGTCTTGCTCATGGACACTTCGACACTTGGTCAGGTGGAACCAGGGATTGAACCACCAACCTTTTGGTTTGTAGACAACCTACATGAACCACTGAGCCACTGCCGCCCCGGCTCCTTGTTAAAATAGCAATTTTTTCGCGATTTACAAATAGTTGGAAACATTTGGGATATTGTAAGTACTCAACTAAACAAAATATTTAACACTGACCTAGTGGTTTAATTTTTTTTAAAAAATTTTTTACATAGTGAACCTTTAAAGGGCTGTTTACACAACACCGTTTTCAGCTAAAAACATGCAATGCATTTTAGTTGTTGATGTACAGCATTTTGGGTGCCTGAAAATGCAAACTTTTGAAAAAGTGCAAGTTCAAAGAGCAAGTTTTTGAAAACAAAAATGTAAATCTGTGAAAATGGTGATGTCACGCACATGGGTATTACATGTTCAGTCTATAGTGTTTCATTGCCATCTAATGACCTGACAGAAGAATACAGCGTTTTATTGTTTTTGCAGATCCGTGTGAATGGGGATCGTTTTGACATGTGTACACGGAAAACTCAAAGGAAAAAGTTCTCCGTCTTAAGCATATCGTTTTTGTGTAAACGTACCATAAATACACAGGAGAAAACCAACTAAACAAGAAACAGGTGCCCAAAGCAAACCGTAACCATGACAACAGATAATCAATGAGAACTCAGAGAAAATAAAATGTAGGGTACATTTACACAACAATGATGTATTAAAAATGGGAAAGTTTGCGTTTTTGAAAAGTTTTACAGACAACAACGTTCCCCATTCACACAGATCCGGGAAAATGCCTAAAATCGCTGTATTCTGCTGCCAGGCCAGTAGAAACACTACACGCCTATAGAGTGAACATGTAATTGACTACACATGTGTATGACCTTTTTCTCAAAAGCGTGCACTTTGAAACCTCTTTTTAATAATGAGCATTTTCTAGCCTCCAAACACTGTCGTGTAAACGCCATAAAACACTAAACATAACCCTTACAGATATTCTAGTATTATTTATATACTATTATAGTTTGTATTAATAATTTGAATTAGCTTTTGTCTTTTTATTTTCAGTATTCATTTTAATTTTAGTTTACTTTTTTGTCATTTTTATTAGTTTTTGTTCTTTTTCAATATTATTTGTTTAATTTATTGTTAATTTTTAGTTTCCAGTTAGTCATTTTTGTGCCTCAACTTAAATTTATTTACCAAAGCAACATTTCTAATTTTTGTGCTGTTTAAATTTTTAATGTAATATTTAAATTGTATTTATTTCACCTGAATTTCAATTAACAATTCAATTCCATTTCAATTTTTATTATTAGTTTTAGTATAGTTGTAGTAATAACCGTTTGGTACTCAATAAACTTTTCTTATTATTATCAGCTGAAAACAGTTGCTTAATAATCTTGTGGAGACTGGGATTCTTTCTAATGCATCCTTGCTGAAAATTTTTCCCCAAACTTTTGAACAGTATTATAAATTATGTTTTGTTTGAATGTGCTTGTCTCAGTCTTAATGCCTTCCTTTCATGTACCAGTTATTGAATATTTTATCAGATTATATGTGTTTTTCTTTTAGATGACATGACTGAGCTCTTGTCCAAAGAATGCCCACTTATTTCCCAGGGATGTGTTTTGTCAGAGATGAGAAGGAAAGCTCTGAGCCGTCTGCAGTCGTACTGGCTGCCTCAGTTCTTACACTGCTGTAAATCCTGGTTGTGGCGTGTGCCTGAATGTCAACCCATTGTAGAGAAATACACATCCTTTTCCTCTCCTTCTGTTCAATGTCCCTCCCCACCAGACCAGAGCAAGACGAATCCCACGCTGAGCCCCGCTAAATCCTACTGCAGTAAGCGCAGCAAACGCCACCTGTGGAGTTCACACAAGCCCAACATAGAGCGCTTACAGGCAAACAGCATCTGCTTGTGGCTCCATCCAGCCAGTCAGGAAGATCCAAAGGGTTCCCAGTGTTCAAACCTAGCACATGTTTCCCAAGAACTGCACAGATATACAGACTGCGTCCAGCCCTCGGAGAATACAACAGCTGTTGTTCCTCACACATGTGCCCAAACACCAGCATGTCAGATTCCCTTCCGTGTGAACATTCATACTCCGCCATCCGATGTCCACTGCTATCTGCAGCCGGCCCTGTCTGCCGAGGGTCTAGCTGGAGGTCCTTTTAGGTCTTATCTGAGAGCCCAAGGCCTGGTGGAAAAGCAGCAGATGCTGGATCTGTTGGAGGACCTTGACTTTTTCCTCCTGCTGGTTCTGAAAGCACAAGGAGAAGATCCCTTCTGTGCACAGAGACAGACGGTGGCCCAGCGGATAACAGAGACGTACCTTGAAGAGAGCATGCCGTGCTGTGAACGTCTGGATCCGCACACCAGCCAGCAGCTGCGTTCTCTGTTACCGTCCAGCGCGGCTGTGCCGTGGATCTACACGGCAAAATATGAAATATGCAAGGTAAACATTATTTACACTTATTCATTTAGCAGATGCTTTTTATCTAAACAACCGAGGAATACAAAAAGCCAATTCATCTTAAATACAACAAGAATAAACAAGAAAAATATAAGCGATTTGTCTTCATCTGTCTTCATCAAGTCCACATAAAAACTAAATGGTTTATTAATACATATTCTTGGTCTTATTGTGCATGATTGATCACATTATTCCAAAATGTTTGTGTTAGTAATTATTCATCATCAGAATTAGTGATATATCAGCCAACATATCGGTATTGGCCGATATTTCAATGTTTAATGTCATCGTTATCAGCCCGATAAGAAAAGTTGGCTGATATTATTAAAGCCGATAAATAATGGATTATTTCCTTCAGCTGAGACGCTTCAGATGGGCACTGTCCGTCATGATGGTTTTAAATAGCTTGAACTTTGATTGAAATCACTTCAGAAAAGGAAACACAGTCCTATATAGGCTTACTAGGTCAGTCATATAGGCTACATAAAGTTATAATGAGCACATTATAATTGTGCTTGGAACATGGCTTTTAATGCTGAGACGTTTGGTTTTGTAATCAGGCTCTCAAATTATATATAAATTGGATTACGATTTATCTGTCAATATAACGGTTATTGTCTAATAAATGTGAAGAATTATTGGTTATTGGTGTTGGCCAAAATGTCGGTGCATCAAAAGGGTGTTCTTTAGAAGCTTGATAGCCACTGCTCACCATTTATTTTCGCTATATACACAATATTTTTTGCTAGAGAACTTGTGTCAAAGGTTTGGGGTCTATTTATTTTTGACGTTTTCCACAGAAAAATGAAGCACCTATATATATATATATATATATATAAAATCAGAAATATTTCTTGAGCAAAAATCATCATATTAGAATGATTTCTGAAGGATCATGTGACACTGAAGACTGAAGTAATGATGCTGAAATTTAGCTTTGATTACAGGAATAAATTACATTTTACAATATATTCACATGGGAAACAGTATTTTAAATTGTAATTAAACCAGACTTTTGAGCAATAGTTTATTTGATAAGTGCTAAGGAAGTGTGCAGGTTTTATGAGGCGTTTAGATGTGAGAAGATCTCTCATATGCTCTTTTCACAGGAACTACAAGACACTTATGACTCATTTTTAGATGCCGAGGACAAAGTTCTGGTGTCTCATCTGGTGAGTGACCTTAACCAATGACTCAAACCAGTGGACGCTTTCACTTCAGTTTTCAGTAACCTACTTCAATGTCTTTCAGAGTTCATGCAGTGTAGACTCTGTAGAGCTGCTGTTCTCTGGTTTCGAGACAGAAACAGAAGTTCATCTCACTCAGACGGAGGCGTTGGTTCTGTGTGAAGGATGCTGCAGCCGACTGGACCCCGCCGCTCTGTCTCAGGACAGCTGGGCTTTTGTGGCACTGCAAGACCTGCAGAAAGGAGGATCGCTTCTGCACAAGTACAGCATAATCAGTAAGAATACACAGGAACAAAACTCGAAACGAATTGAGCCGAATGATGATGACACCACTGATCTGCTTTACAGCTGATTCGACTTTGTTTCATAATTGATGAATTTTGCAACATGGACACTTATTAAACTGAATGGAATCAACAGTGAACTGGCTCAGTCAATAACGACACAATTATCTTCAGTAGAGCAGCTGCATATAGCTCAGTTTAAAGGTTCACAACTGCTGCGTCCCAATTCGCATACTTATACTATGTCCTAAAAGTAGTGTTTTTGTGAAGAAAAAGGGTAACACTTTATTTACAGTGTCCTTGTTACACATATATGTAACATGAAATGAACTTCACAGTTATTGAACTGAACGGAATCAACACACACTAAGGACACTATTGTCTTTTTTAGAGCATCATGGATCGTTATTTTCACGTTTATCACTGTAGCTTTGAAAAAATAGGTACTGTATGAAGAGCTATATAAATAAAGGTTACTTGGTGGCTTTTTTTTTTCTTGCTTGTGTTGGGCAGATGTATCCGAGGAGCCAAAGCTCATGACAGAGAGTGATATCATAACACCCCTTGCTCAAGGTACTGTAAATTATAATTATTTAACCTAAAATTCATCTTTGTTCACTGAATTTTTTTTGTGTGAAATTTCTAGTATGTTTAAAAAAACAATTACAAAGAAATGGCAAATAACACACTGAATTAAAGGGTTAGTACACCCAAAAATTAAAAATCTGTCATTAATGACTCACCCTCATGTCGCTCTAGGCACTAAAGACGTCGTTACAAAGCCCATCTCACTACAGTGGCTCTACAATCATTTTATGAAGCGACAAGAATAGTTTTTGTGCACAAAAAAAACGAAATAATGACTTATATAGTGATGGGCTGATTTCAAAACAAAGCTTCGTAAAGCCTCGGAGCTTTATGAATCAGTGTATCGAATACTGATTCGGCGTGATGCCACGTGATTTCAGCAGTTTGGCAGTTTGACACACGATCCGAATCATGAACCGATTCGCTGATTCAAAATGCTTCAAGACTTTACGAAGCCTTGTTTTGAAATCAGCCCATCACTATATAAGTCATTATTTCGGGGTTTTTTTGCGCACGAAAACTATTCTCGTCGCTTCATAAAATGATTGTAGAGCCGCTGTAGTGAGATGGGCTTTGTATCGACGTCTTTAGTGCCTTTATGGGTCTTGAGAGAGGAAATGACATTGGTGCCAATGAAGGCCTTTCTGAGCCATCGGATTTCAACAAAAGTATCTTAAACTGTGTTCTGAAGATGAACGGAGGTCTTACGGGTGTCGAACGACATTAGGGTAAGTAATTAATGACAGATTTTTCATTTTTGTGGGATCTAACCCCTTGAATGCGAAAATTTGAAGTAGAATATCTGAAATCATATTTAGTAAAAAGTACTCCAATAACCTTTGTTTGATATATTTGAGCATGGTTTAAGATGCTGTAAAGATCATCAATGAAAGCAAGACACTCATTTGCATTGATTTTGAAGTGAAAGCATGCCGCTGTTACTTTAAGGAGTTGAATTGTGTTTTATTGCATGCTTCACATGCAGATGTGCCCGTATCTAAACCCACTGTTCTCAAGATCAAAACTGTCAAGAAGGAAAACATTATTTTTGAAAAGCCATCTACAAAACCCAGGTACTTATTTGGAAAGATGAGTTAAAAGCTATATTTGTGGGAAGAATATTTCTTAAAGCATTTTAATTATCTCAGGCTAAGTGATTTCTTGAGCTGAGACTAAGTTGTCTGTGTTTTCTGATATATTCCAGATCATTTGAAGAGGCCATCACAACATCTCAGTACATGTATCACTTCAAACAGTTTCTGCGAGAGCACGGTGCGGATGGAGCGCTACTCTTCATTCAGGAAGCAGAAGCTCTGCGCTCCTGCGAACCCAAGCGACAGAAGGCTAAAATCCGCACCATCATAGACAAATTCTTTCACAGAGAAAATCCCAGTACTGCTTTAGTTCATGGATAGAATGACACTATTTTAAATTCAATGTCAAAAGAATAGTTCACCTACAAAAATAATAACCTGTCATCATTTACTCACCCTCGCATCATTCCAAGGCGAAATGGACTCGAGGCTATTAGTGCTTTTTAGCGTATCGTAGCATGGACGCGTCGAATTATATCGCCATTTTCATTTTGGGTGTCGGACATTTTAAATTTTGCAGGCATTAGCATATTATTATGAAACTATGATCTGACTGTCAGTCCAAATCAGATTTTTTTGCATACTCGCAAGTGCATGAAATGAGATTTCAAGCGAAATCCTATTCAAACACTTTTCTGGAAATCGGTTTCAGTGTGACTGCTCTGATTTTGCGTGGTTTATGTGACTTTCTCATGGCACGTAAAGCATAAATGTCAGACGTTGTTAACATGCTGAAAGCCGCTGCAGAAACTAGGTTGTTTTGTTGCAAAGTTTCAGACAAGCAGAAAATAGCGACATAACAGAAACACGACTCGTGACACACGAGTAGTCCAGCTAGCGCAATTTTACACATTGTCATGCTGTAAATAAGACAAAATCTCTATTGCAAACCCTTCCAAGTTGTGGTTTTTGTAACCAATGTAGATATTCCGGAAAAACTAAAGACATACAAAACAGTTGCGAGACACAGTTTGGACAGTCAATAATGTTAGGTCAGATTCCAATCCGATTTGGGCTGACAGTGTAAAAGTAGCCAAAAGTTTTCAGAACAGCACCCCCTTCTGGTCAAAATTTTATAATTCATTAAACACTTCTGATAAATGTTGCCTATTTTAAAGGTGCCATGTGTAAAAATTGAGGTAAAATATCCAAAAAATGACCTACACGCATCAAAAGAATGAGAAGAAATAAGGGCGATGATGCCATTAAAAAAATGTCAAGTTATAGTGCCGCAGAGATATCAACCTTAATTAGCAGTAGCATTACTAGCCCCGGCCCGACAGGTATCGCAATACCAGTCTCGGCCGTGGGAGGCGGTATGCGGGCAACATAACCACCAGCTAACCTGCCGTACTTGAACCTGATGTCAGTCGTGTGGAAAGTACAGCCCACTACTTCATTTCAGTTCAGGGAAGAGAGCGGACGGATGGCCGAAGCCCTTGGCCCCTTAAATGTATCTGATATGATAAAAATAGCTGTTTTTACCTGACCGGAAAAAGCGGAAGTGCGGGCGCCCGGCGACTGTGTCCCGTCCCGTCATAATAAAAGTCCCGGTACTCGCGAGCCGTTTAGAATAGGCGTCCTCCAGTGGACGAAAAGTTGCATAGTGCACCTTTAATGAAACTGGTCTTGATATTCTTACCAAGAACTATAATACCACTGGTTTAACCTGCTATTCGTCATTTAGAATTTCTTTAAAAAAGTACTTTTTGAACTCCTAGACCGTTGCTCTGATTTTCGCCAGAATCGACTCTTCAGACTATGCTGGGAAGAGTTATTAAAAGCTTTTTGATTGACACCATATTAACACCAAGCTTCCACACTGACCACACTCTCAATTTGGTAACAGCGCCACCTCTTGGTCAAAAGTGATAAGCTATTTAATCAAATTACGAGATGATTGTATTAGTGATTTTTCAGCCATTTTGACTAAAATAATCTATTAGTGCACAATTACCATCGCTAATAGATAGGTGCGTAGGACGAAGGATACCCAGATCCAAAAATCTCAATAAACAAACAAAAGGAAATCCCGCACACTATAAATACTTGCAAAAATCAGAAACTTTTTACCAGCAACGTTTCGGTCTCATTAAAATAATCAAAAAATGTCTTTACTTGTTGCAGACAGTTGCTCTGAAGCTCCCAACCATGCTTGCATAGCTTATTATGCCCTTTTTTGTGCTGGGGCCCTTTTTTGCTGTTCGCAGCTTAATTTTATTCTTAATTAATTTAACGTTCATTTTATTTCAAGTAATACGTTTTTTGTTTTGTTTTGCTTTGTTATGGTTTTGGTTTTAGTTAACTATAATAACCCAGCTTTAAATGACATGAGTGTGAATAAATGATTCCAGTCTTAAAAGGAAGTGTATGTAAGATTGTGGCCAAAACTGGAACTGCAATCACTATCCCCTCTTCCTCTCCCCCTTACTAGAGGTTGCCAGATAGGTTGCAGGATCCAGAAAGAGCGGTTTTAGCTGCAGCTGTGTTAACTAGATATATCCCAGATGCCCAAACACTGCTGACTTCATGATTGGTCAATAGGTGGAGGGCGGAGCTTCAGGCCAAAACACAACATGTCAACATCAACATCAGTTCAGGGCTGCAACAACAACTTTTAAATGACAATATCCTGGCCAGACTACTGTTGTCAGCAGTGTTGGGGAAATTTACTTTGAAAAGTAATGCATTACAATATTGCGTTACTCCCTTAAAGAGTAACTAATTACGTTACTTAGTTACTTTTTTTTTTAAAGTAATGCGTTACATTACTTTTGCGTTACTTTTTTTCACCTGGGCTAGGCTTGTTTTATATATAACAAAAAAAGTTTTATTTTTGAGCAAATGTCTAGACCGTTTCACACCAAAAGGGAAATAATAAGCCTCAGGTAACACTTAACTCAACAGGTTGTCAGTGATATAAGTATTTGAAATTAACATGATTTCTTAATGTCTAATGACATATCAGGGCCATTTTATGATTAATTGAAATACATTTCTTACATACAGTTCCTTTAAACATTAGTAATTGTTTTGCATGCTCCAAAGAAAGAAAAAAAAACGTAAAGAAATAAAAGTATGTTTTGGTGTCTGTCTCCCGTGCAGCGGATTACCTGCAGTGCAACGCTGACATCGTCACCAGTGTGGCGCAGATGGACACGGCTCCTCTGGACGTCATCTACACCGTCCAGCATCTGGTTGCCAAATCCCTGGAGGCCACATGGTATTGCGATAAACTTATGGGATAATGTATTTGCTCAGGTTGCTGTTTTATGGGGTTTTCATTTAGGTTTTATTTAACAATCAACTTTGTTCCAGATATTTCTCCCAAAATTCCATTCAGGGAAATAAGTAAGTAGGCTTGTTTCCACCTGTGAGATATAATCTCACATTTTATTGTGAGGGAAAAAAAAGTCAGAATTGTGAGATTAAAAAGTCACAATTACCAAGTTTATATCTCACATTCTAAGAAAAAAATATATTTGTAAGTTATAGAAAAATAAAGTCAGAATTGGAAGATTGGAAGAAACTCATGAAATTATTGGGTTTCCTCAGAAGAAACATCTGAGAAGCAAGATATTAATTTGCCAATTCAATATATACTATAAAGCAAACACCTGGTTTATTTTTGTTGCACAATGTAACTATATTATTCCCCCTCTCTTAATATACATTCAACATCATGAAAAAGTGTATGTTTTAGGTCAAAACTGCAACGCATATAGCAGAGAATAGACTGGGCACACAACTGTTACTTATGTGACTTGCTTGACATTACAAAGAGTTATTAAAGCAGCACTTGGCAACTTTTGCTCTCGGGGTCCCCCTACAGTTGGGAAAAAATAATGTCCTCAACTACTGTCGTAAGATCTGTCATCCTTCAACAGGGGATGCCATCGCGCGTGCATTTGTTGACATGACAACCCTGATAGCCCTGAACTAGTAATGCGCGGGTCGTCTCATAACCCGCGGACCCCGTATGTCTATGTAATGCACTCAAAAAATGGACTTATGATGCTGTTCACTTTATTTAAGTGATTCATCTTGATTTAACACCATTATTTCTGGTTCCAGTGTAATTGATTCATGTTAAACTGACTTAAAACCGTTACTCTTTGACATAACTTGATGTTTTTATTTTGAAATAACATGATTCAATCAAGTAACCCAATCAAACAGGACTTTCACTTCCCATCATGCTTTGCAAATGGGCTGAATTTGGAGATTAAATGTTTAAATAAAGTGCTATTTTATGCATTTCTTACGAGATGAGAAAATGGAGAGACTTTTTAATGTGTAATGTTTTGTTTTGTTGGTATTTAAAAGTTTGTGTTATGTTTGTGTTTTTGGACGTTACCATTGTGGTGAAGTGTAGAGCGTGCGCTTGGGGTAATGATCTGCTAATAACACTTAAAGTTATTTTATTAATAAAAAAACGACTTTGGGCATGCCATGGATGTAAAAAAAAAACAAAAATCGTCTAGCCAATACAATCTTGTAATGTAAAAGGTTTTGTAAATGTTGTAAAAAATAACATTTCACTAAATAAAAATAATCAATTAAACTGGATTACTTGTTTTATATATTCATTTCAGAGTAATTAAACGTAATAGCTTTGGGCAAAATTAAGATTGTTAACCTGATTTAACTAAATGTTATTGAATTAACTTTATGTAAAAAAAAAAAAAAAATTACATTTTCCAAAATAAACAATGTTAATTAAATTCAACATAACCCAATTACGTGGAACCCGTTGACATAAAAAAATTAAATTAATCCAACGTATCATTTTTTTGAGTGTGGTCGCGGGTGCGGGGCCGGTTGTAAAAATATATACAGTGGTGCGGGGCGGGCCAAATAACTTCATAAAAGCGGCCTGCGGGTTGGTGCAGCACTAACAGTTAACCTGAACACTGCAGGAGGAGTTCACATGCAGGTGTTCTTCTGGCGTCGCGTGTGAAATGTCTTCATCCCAGGTACAGTCAGTGGCATGTTTCAGCATGTCATATGAATATAATTTCATGGGTTTTATTTTTTTCAAACGCCAAATAATCACAATGCTCACGTTTACAAGCCAGCGTCATTATAGTAGTCTATTGGTTACCGTTTTACAGAATCTATATGATACTTCAGTTCAATGTTTGCGTGGCAGGTAATCACCATAACAAGCAGGACAGCATCGGTCGGACACGCCTCCTTCAGCTCACGCCGACGAGCAAACGCTGGTCACATGTTGATCCTCGTCCTGCCTTTAATCCCATCACTTTTTCGTTTCCTCTAATTGCTTTCCTCCAACAAAACCTTTTCTTTCTTATTTGTCTCTGCTGCTTCGGACATGACTAAATTATCCGACGAACAAAGTTGGGCTCGCACGTCCGAATGTAAGGAAGTGTGGGTGTTGGTGGAAGTGACGTATATGCCGTACAGCAGTCGAATTTTGTAGTTCTTTTTGTTCTCGGGTTACTACCCGAAACCCGAACTTTAAAAGTACGATTAAAAACGATACAGACCCCATCAGGCTATGGCAGACGTGTCATTCAACCTATTGTAAGTCGATGAATCATCACAAGAGTCTTAAAAAATATATTATGAAGGTTGAAAAGTTACCTAGTGCTTTAAACGTAATGACGAAAAACAACTCCTTGCAGTCTCGCGCTGTCTGACACAGACACCGAAACGTGCGCATAAGCCACCTTTCAGAAAGTGTGTGATCTCTTCAGTTCAGTTTCATGTCTGCATTACATTTGTGTTATATTTTTGTTTGTTTACATTGATGTTAAAATTATATCGTCAGATTGAAACACATAAATGGTATCATTATTAGTTTTTTATTTTATTTTTTAAATTTAAATAGATTTTACACACTAATTGCAATATCCTATTGCAATATCAAATATCGCATTATTTAACTAGTTATTGCATATGGCAAATCTCAACTACTTCATGAATCATCGAAAAATCTATATTATCACCCAGGTCTATGAGTGTGCTTGATGGTTTTAAATGTTTTACAATGGTTACATACAGTACAAATCTGATCTCAAACAGGTTCAAACTATATCAGGAATCTTTTTCTACTTGTTCTCCTGATACATCTGAACTGAGCCTGAAAGAACCCGTGCTGATGGACCTGGTAAAATATTTTAATGAATTAAAAAAGCACTTTTCAGACCATTTTGTCCCCTCGCTGAGCTCATTTCATTTGTTTGATTTCTTCAGAAGGCGACGGGGTGGAATGCTGTACGGAGGTTCATTCACAGTGTTTCGAAGTTTCTAGCCATCCTAGAGAAGCGTGATATCAGAGCTGAGTTTGAAGAGTATCTGATAAAGGACTACAAGCACTTCTCAGACCGTGAGTTCCTCCACGCTCCATCCGTTTACTTGAGATGTATCAGTGCTGTGCGAGCAGGTAAAAGACGTTGTTGTTTTTCTCCAGCTTGTGTGGTTCGCCACAAGGCCCAGCAGACCTCCGATTTCAACACAGACGGAGAAAAGTTTAAACCTAAAATACGAAACATTTTCAACAAAGCGGTGATAGTGGACTTCTTAGTCAATGATCTTTCCTTCTACATTGAGTGTGAGAGGTCAGGAGTCGTCCAGCAGAGGGCGCTCTACACTTGCAATTGAAGCCCTTGCTCTGTCTGGTATCTGGGATTGAGGTAGTTTACTGATCTTTTCTGAGTTTATAGGTTCAGGCATTTGGCAGATGCAGGCGATGTGATGGCATCAGACGGCTTGTATAGCGAGGTTGATTATGCCATGCTTCACCGCAAAGCTGAGCTCATCATCAACATATTTCTCCACTCAAATCTCTCACCAAAGATCTTGGTATGTTAATTATATAACATCTGTCCTATATTAATTAGAATAACTAAGCTGCTAGATGTGCTTACTAACTAATTGTATATCAGAAGTAACATAGTAAAGATGTAATACCCACAACTTGAACACAATTTTAATCACAGAAAATGTATTTCATTCTGACTAATGTGGTAATACTTTGTATGGCTGAATTGCCTCAATAAGCAGAAATAGTACAGTAAAAGTTTATAACTAATATTAAAAGCAGGGGTTTTCAATATTTTAGTAGGCACAGACCCCCATATGTGATCATCTTTGTGCAAGAGACCCCCATCCTAACATTTAAAAGGCAGTTACATATTTGCATATACACTATATTTCCAAAAGTATTGGGACACCCCTCCAAATCACAGAATCCAGGTGTTGCTATCACATCCATGGCCAAAGGTGTGTAAAATCAAGCACTAGGCATGCAGACGCTTCTACAAACATTTGTGAAAGAATTGCTCTCAGGAGCTCAGTGAACTCAAGCGTGGTACTGTGATACTGTAGGTTGCCATCTGTGCAATAAGTCCATTCGTGAAATTTCCTCACTACTAAAATTTTCCATGGTCAACTGTTTAGGGGTATTATAACAAAGTCGAAGCAATTGGGAACAACAGCAACTCAGCCACAAAGTGGTAGGCCACGTAAAATCTGAGAACAGCAGAGGGGTCAGCAGATGCTGAGGGTTACAGTGTGCAGAAGTCGCCAACTTTCTGAAGAGTCAACAGCTACAGACCTCTAGGGCTGTCACTTTTTATTCGATATTCGAATATGCATTCGAAAATGACGTGAAATATCCGTAATCGAACAATAAATGACACTGTCCCTAAACCTATGTAAGCAAACAATCAACTACTTCAACTGGTCTATCTATCTATCTATCTTTACAACAAATAAATAGCTTTTATAAAACCGTATAAGTCCTGGTGGCCGTTGAGAGTTGCTATGGCATCCGTAACATTCCAGCTGCTGGAGAGGACGGCGTCGACATCTAATGCAGACAAACTGAAAGCTGTGATGATTGTATAGTGGCACTTCTTATCGATTAAGTTGATAACCTGCTGTTTCAAACATTAAATTAACAATTTATTTTTCAATATAGACTGTGGCTTGAGTCCTGTTTATGACTGTCAGCAGTGCTTTAAGTGGCCCAAAAGAAGTGCCGGTACTCTAATATTATTTTATTTTTTGCTGAGTCCTCTCCTCCCCTGAGGTAACAACAACTATTGAAGGTGTTTTATACGTAGGGTTGCCAACTCCTGTAAATGAAAATAAGGGACAATCGTGGTTCTTTAAGAAAATAAGGGACATAATAAGGGACACTCAAAATATGTGTACTGTTACCACAGAGTGTAGTTATTAGAGTGTTAAGTGTGTGTATAAAGGCTCTCAGACAAACACATTTGAGTCATTCTGTGTCAAAATCTGCCAAATTTCTGAAAATTTCCCCGATTTTGTTAATTTTGTCATAAATTAAGAAAAACAGACAAAATATTTAATGTGATGGGTGTATATTTACTGAGTAATTCAATATTTTGTAGTGGGGGTGACAATTTTCACAGGGGTGTAAAAATGACTTTAGAAAGATGGCATCATTATTTTATTTTCACACAGAGATTGGTAGGTCTATTAGTGAAATCTGTTGACGTTAGAAATCTCTGTTGCATTATAAGCCAACGGTGACATTTAAAAAAGGGAAAAAGTTGTGTGTTTTTTTTAAAGTTTGCACGCCTGTAATTCATTTTGAAGATACCTTAATATCCCTTATAGATAGATATATGCTTAGATATTCGCATATATTCGAATGCATTGCTTGATATTTGATATCCGTTAGAATTAGATTTTTTTCAAAAATACAGCCCTTTGTGTGGCTTTCAGATTAGCTCAAGAACAGTGTGTAGAGAGCTTCCTGGGATGGGTTTCCATGGCCGAGCAGCTACATCCAAATCTTACATCACCAAGAGCAATGCAAAGCGTCGGATGCAGTGGTGTAAAGCATGTCGCCACTGGACTTTAGAGCAGTGGAGACGTGTTCTCTGGAGTGGCCAATCACGCTTCTCTATGTGGCAATCTGGTGGACAAGTTTGGGATTGGCTTTTGTCAGGAGAACGGTACTTGCCTGACTGCATTGTGCCTAGTGTAAAGTTTGGTGGAGGGGGGATTATGGTGTGGGGTAGTTTTTTTGGGCTTGGGCTTGGCCTCTTAGTTTCAGTGAAAAGGACTCCTGACATCATGTTGGACAATTTCATGCTCCCAACTTTGTGGGAACAGTTTGGGGATGTCCCCTTCCTGATATTCCTCCATACACTCTAAAAAATGCTGGGTTAAAAACAACCCAAGTTGGGTTGAAAATGCACCGACCCAACAATTGGGTTGTTTTAACCCAATGGTTGAGTTGTTCTTACCCAGCAATTGGGTTGTCTTAAGCAACATTTAACCCAACCACTGGGTTAAAACAACTCAACCACTGGGTTAAAACAACTGAACCATTGGGTTAAAACAACTCAATTGTTGGGTCGGTGCATTTTCAACCCAACTTGGGTTGTTTTTAACCCAGCATTTTTTAGAGTGTATTAAACCCTCTGGATTAAGAATGGGATGTCATTAAAGGTGCATGTATGTGCATGTAAAGGCAGGCTTCACAAAACTTTTGACAATTATAGTGTATGATGTGTACTGTGAAAAATTATAAATGTTAACACACATTATTTATGTACTACGTTATTATCCGTTTTTCCACTATTCCCATGGACCCCCTTCTTGTTGCCCCCAGGAAAAAATTATAATTAAAAACAGTAATAAATGTTTATGTTTATCCCGCTGATGTGACAGAGTTTTTTGTTACTTATTTAAGTGCAAAATGTTTTGTTGTTTTTTACAAAGGAAAGGTTACAGCACAAATAATCTGTGAATCATTATTTAGTGTGTGTGTGTGTGTGTGTGTGTGTGTGTGTGTGTGTGTGTGTGTGTGTGTGTGTGTGTGTGTGTGTGTGTGTGTGTGTGTGTGTGTGTGTGTCTGTGTGTGTGTGTGCCCTGATAAACCTTACATTATGAGTTAAAATGTCTCCACAAAGATGACAATATCCAAAATCCTTGTCCTTGTGGGCACATTTTTGTTCCCCATGAGGAAAACAGCTTATAAATCATACTAAGTGATGTTTCTTTGACAATGTAAAAATGCAGTTTTGTGTGATGGGTAGGTTAAGGAGTCTGAGTAGGGTTAGTGTAAGGGGAGAGTATAAAGTTTGTACAGTATAAAAACCATTACGTCTATGGAAAATCCCCATGTAACTGTGTGTGTGTGTGTGTGTGTGTGTGTGTGTGTGTGTGTGTGTGTGTGTGTGTGTGTGTGTGTGTGTGTGTGTGTGTGTGTGTGTGTGTGTGTGTGTGTGTGTGTTTACTCAGATCAACACCACTGAAGCTCAGAAAGATGCCATAATGCAGCGCTTTGCCTCTGGGAAGGTGGACCGCACACTCTTCTATCTAGTTATGGTGGAAGTGTTTCCAATTCTTGTCTGCTGCTGGAAAAAGTGATCAGACATTTTCATATCACACACACACAGACTGTAGTGTAACAGAAGCAAGCTCAAGGTCTCTTTACAAATAATTAACATTTGGTCGAAATAATAAAGTAATAATTTAAGGCAATAAAATGGGACAGAACACATCAAATTGCTAAAATAGTAAAGAAATTTTAAGTCTGCCTTATTCATACACAACTTTTCTGAAGTACAAGGTTGCTTTAAAAGATTTGTTTGCAATATGAATAAAATTGAAACCAAAAATAAATAGCCTAAATATGAATGAAAAGGCTTGCTATATTGGAATATTTTTACCACTGCACATCCGCAAATGGATTCAATTCCCCAATTTAAAGTTCAGATAACTTTTCAGATAGAAATCTGTTTAGCTTTTAATGATATGATTATTGATGTGTAAGTTTGTGTTTTGTATTCTTGTATTTTATTGCCTTGTTTTATATTGCACAGTGTCCTTGAAAGGTGCCTTTAAATAAAAGGTATCAATTATTATTAAGATTATCTTATATTAAGATTAGCATGTTTAAACATATACATATCTAATTAATTCTATTTATTTTAGCTTGCTATAATTTGAAAGGTTGCATTAAACAGGTATATTTTGTCAAATTATTATGAATAAACGTTCATGTAAATTGCATTTCAAATTAGGGAAAATCACAACACTAATTGTAAATAACTTGCTAGGTTTTTTATTTTTTCAGATTTAGGAGGTTTAGGTGTAACTGGGTGTTTCCTTTGCTAGGTTTTGTGAGCTAAAGATGATGAAGAAGTTCTACCCCAATAAAGCACTGAAGAATAATGCAGCTCGCTCTCGTCCTGCAGAGCAGCGTCCTTTAAACATCCAGCAGATCAAGACGGTCAGATCAAATGAAGGTGGGAAGTTTTTCAAACTACATGCATCAAATTATGAACAGCCATTGTGAGTGTTCAAACTTTTTAACCCTTTACCGATGTGTTTGACCAGTTAAAGATGCCATCCTGCGTTTCTCCGCCCAACACGGCCTCACACTGGTGCTGCCGCAGACCTCGCACAACAAGACCGCTTCTCCTTCTGCCAGATGAAGGACATTAAACCAGCTGCTTTACTTCAGACTGCTGCTCTTCATAGTGTGTGTGTGTGTGTGTGTGTGGGGGGGGGGGGGGGGGGGCATGTTTTTGTGACACATGAGGACTCAAATGTGTATAATGACATGGGTATGACATATCACAAGGAGAGGGTGAAATATGAGGACATTGGCCATGTCCCTACTTTTCAAAATGCCTATAAATCATATGGGATGAGTTTTTAGAGAAGGTAAAAATGCAGAATGTTTCCTGTGATGGGTAGGTTTAGGGGCAGGGGCAGTGTAGGGGGATAAAAATTACGGTTCGTACAGTATAAAAACCATTACGCCTATGGAATGCCCCATATGTCAAAAAAACAAACGCGTGTGTGTGTGTGTGAGTAAGAGAGTGACAGTTTCTCCATGTATGAACCTAACATTGCTATAATCCTGTTTCTCCATAACGTTATAATTGGTAACACTTTATTTTACAGTGTCATTGTTACATAATGTTACATGTATTTACTATAGTAATGACTATAAATAATGAATAATTGCATGCAAACCAAACCCTTATCCTAACCTTAAGTACTTAAAGCTGCTGTCCGTAACTTTTTTGTGTATTCAAGATTTACAAAAATGATATAATGAGAATGAGAACTTGAATGAATCCATTTTCCAAACCGTGCTTTTGTCTTACCCTGAATCATTATGGTACACTTATATTAAGTGTTTATTTTGGGATTATTTTAGACCGGTCTGGTAGGAACCGCTGCGGAGGAGCACAGTCCCTGCGTGACTCGCCATAGAAGTAGCTCCGACTGCAGTGTTCTTCTGCAAGATACATGAAGTTCTGTTTACTAACCGCTAGAGCGCAAAAACTTATGGACTGCAGCTTTAATATTACTCAAAACTTAAATAAAGTATAAAAAACAACAACCTTGAAATGAAATGTAACCCTTTTATTTTAAGGAAACATGATTACATTACTTACTCAAATACATACAAGTCAATTAACTACATAGAGTTACAGCTACGGTCAGTGTTTGGTTTATGGTTAGTTACTTGTAATTATGCATAATTTACTGTTATTACTATAGTTAATACATGTATTAACGTAAAACTACATCACCCTAAAATAAAGTGTTACCATATTAACTCAAACTTTAAAACAAAAATCATTACATTCATTAAAATGGTAGACAACATTTCTCATTTTCATTTAGTTTATCTGGAACTATAATAACTAAAACTGAAAAATGATGTAGACATAGAATAAAAATGTCCAAAGCATAACAAAATTACTAAAACGTTCATTTAATAATAAAAAAACAAACAGGTAAAACTCATTCAAAATATTAATAAAAATTATCCTAAAATAACATGTTTTATAATGAGAATGCCAGGTTTCCTCCGGTGTGCCGTGTGAAACAGAGGTCTTAACACTCATTCACACCGCTGCACCTTGGGAACGCGTTAATGACTGTGTCAAAATGTTCTGCGGTAAATAAAGACTTACTGTCAAAGCGGCAGAGCTCATTTTTCAGAGCTTATTAAAGAAGCAAAACCAAAAGAGAAAAGACAATTAAATTCCGTCATGTCATTAAAAAACTTTCTTTATTCTGTGGAACACAAAAGAATATGTTTTTTGGGGTTTCCGAACAACTCTGGACCTCATTTCCTTTCATTGAATAGACAGAGAGAATAACGACAGAATTATCTTTTGATTGAACTATCGACACTGTTGTCGTTCTGTCCGCTGCCTCTAGAGGACAGTGTCACATCAGATGAATCTCCCGTAGTTCATCTAAACTACACGTGTTTCGCATGATCACATGTGATTAAACAAACGCACAAATTCAACATGATGTGCACTGCGATTAGCGTGTTCATGAGTGAAACTAAATGTGAAGGACAAAAACGAGATAAACAACAGACAGAGCAGAAGTGCAAAATAAACACTTCCGTATCAAGTATTCCGTATGAAGGTGTGATAACCTTGGTGCCAGATACCACAGCTCACCTTCAGGGGCCTGTGGAGTTCATGCCTCGACGGATCACAATATTAGGAAGGTGGTCATAATCATATGCCTGATCAGAGCTGGTAGAAAGGAGAAATTGCGTGTGACTGAGCTAATTTGAAGATTTTCAGGTAAGAAAGTAAAATGTTTTCACCATGATTATTTTTTGCTTAGCAATCATTGAATTTATAGGTACGATGATTTAACTTACATGACCTGAAGTAGCCATTTCTCATATTTTTATTTATTTATGCTAACTTCAAACCCACATGCTAAAACATTAATGGCTGGGGTGGGGATCGTTGTAACAGTTTATTCAAAATGTTACATCCATCTTCTGATGATTCCAATTAGTCCATCCTATGTTTAGGCAAAATCACGTGAGGTTTGTGTGTGTGTGTGTGTGTGTGTGTGTGTGTGTGTGTGTGTGTGTGTTGAGGGTTTTATTCAGTAAATGTGTTTCTATCATAGTTTATGTGCATGTCTTCTTACCAGCTAAAAAAAATATTACGTTTTTTGTGCACATTATTGGAATTCATGCTAATCTTGATGTGTCCATCCAGCGTTTTGGAATCATGCAACATAGTGAATGAACCCGTATGTGACAAGAATACACACTCACACAAACACACAGCTTTTGCTCAACATTTAAAGGGATAGTTCACTTTAAAATGAAAATTCTGTCATCCTTTACTCACCCTCAAGTTGTTTCGAATCAAATCTGTATGAGTTTCTTTCTTCAGCTGAACACAAGGGAAGATATTTTGAAGAATGTCAGTAACCAAACGGTTAACTGGAGGAGCCATTGACCTCCATAGTATTTTGTTTTCCTACTATGGAAGTCAGTGGCTTTTTGAAGAAAGAAATTCATACAGGTTTGAAACAACTTGAGGGTGAGTAAAGGATGACAGAATTTTCATTTTAAAGTGAACTATCCCTTTAAAGATCTAAAAAAATACTTTTTTTTGTTCAGTTTAAATTGTTCAAAACAGGTTTTTCTTAGTTCTTCAATTATGTTTATGCAAGAAATTGGTTAGAGTGGGTGTTATTTCAGCAAATGACCTCTCAGTGTTACATTTGTCTCCAGCGAGTGTTACTACTCATATTCTAGCTAGAGTTATATTTGTAGGAGACAAATGTGGCTACCATGTATCTAAATTTGAGACATCTAGCACAAACAACCACTGAGTTACTGATGCTCAAACAAAAAGTGTTACAACCATCCCTGGTCTCCTGTATATTAAAAAAGGATGTAGCTCCATTTAATCACTGCGCCATGAACATTCTTTACTGTATAAATATAGTGCCTTATTAGTATGCAGGGAATTGTTTTACATATCAAAAAATTAATTTACACTGGTAATTTGAATTCAACTTTCTCTAACACAGGATAAGTAGGACAGGTCAGTGGAGGATGGTTTGTGGTTCATTCTCAAATTACTCTATTGTGACATTGCGAAAGCAATTAAAACGAAGGGAGAGAGTTTTCTGTCCTTCACCGTCAGTGACACTGCAGCTCTGGGAGGACGAGAAAAGAATTCAAGAAATGAACCGCCTGAAACCTGTCCAGGGTTTCATTCTCTCATTACTGTAATGTGTAAACCTCATCATTCTCATTACTGGAATGTGGAGAACTTGAAAATCATACATTATTTAAATTGTAAAGTATTTATATACTGTTTGTTTTAATATATGCTGATGAAGTACTTTCATTATTATAATTATTATTATTATTATATTATTATTCATATAGGCATGGCATTTAAATGGTGCACCAAAGTACTTCTGAGAATGGCATTACCATACAATACAAAAACATGGTCATATCATAGCAAAAGTAGCCTTAGTGAAGGGCTGCATCCAAAATCGCAGTGGGAAATATATATAGTGGAAAACAGTGACAAAAGAATTGTCTGAATTCACAGTACTTATAAAAGAGTAGGCAAAAAGTACCCAGATTACTACTTCCAGCGCAATTATGAAGTGTGCATATGATGGACACTTTACTATCCCCAAAATATTTTCCTCATATTTTGATGGGTTAAATCTACCTAGGGTCATTAAAACAAATACCCAAAGCTATCTCCTCCGGAAATCACTTTTGGCCACTTCTGTTTTTAGTAATTCTAGTAAAATTAAAAATAATAATAAAGTAATTCATTAATTTTAAAATGTACAACAAAATATGTTACTTTTTCAAATAAGTAACACAAGTTACTTTTTTCCCCATTTATTGACTGACAGCTCTCTTGTCCCAATGTTGAGAGAAATTGTAAGTGCGGGCATTGTGTGTAGTTATTGTAGTTTTAGAATAAATGCGAGCATGCATTCACATGTGAATTTGCATTTCCTTTACATTTCCCCCAAAATAGAACTTTTTTTTTTATTATTAAAACACAAACAAGCCCAGCACAGGTGAGAAAAAGGAATGTAATGCATTACTTTAAAAAGAAGAAAGTAATTCCCCAACACTCCTACTGTATACATAGTACTTTTAGGAACTTCAAAGAATATAGTTTTCATGCAGGTTTTCGGTTCTGTCAAAATCTAATTTTCGTGAATAATAATCATATTGAGATCTTAAACGGTCCCTGATCCTGGACATTAGCAGCACTGACGTCTCCTCTCACTGCAGAGTTGCTCTACACACACACACACACACACACACACACACACACACACACACACACACACACACACACACACACACACACACAGCCTTCAGCTGAATGTCATCACTGCACAGCCCATGTGAGAGTGGAGCCAGAGGCAGCAGCCGGCAATTAATTTCTCGAAAAAGTGCTCTTTTAATTAAACAAATGGTCCTGAAAAATGGTGAGCGAGAACTAGTGTCAGAATTCCCACATGTGAAGGAGTTCATTACTGTTCACAGAGCCGCGGGTTAACCGACCTCTTACACACACACAAAAGAGGTGTTTTACTCCGTTATACCAATAACAGAAGCCCACAATGGAAATCCCAGTGAATCATGGCATTTTCATTTACTGACTTTAACATAAATATAAAAGAGACACTTTCATGTCCCCATCATATATTGAATTAAATATTAAACATCTTAAATCAAATTAAAACAAAATATCATAAATGACTTCGGCTTGAGTATAGATGTTCATTTTTGGTGTTGAACTAACTCCTACAAAGACAATTTGTAAATCCATATTAGTCCTTTTATTTCCTCAATATCACTTTTCATCCTGTTAGTCTTCTTGCTTTACTTTTTAAATGTACAACCTTTATAATAAATATAAAGTACAACAGTGGAAAAAAAGTAAAATGGCCCTAACTAACAAAAGCCAGTTCCTCAATGTCATCATCCTCCACATCATGTTGGAGGGAAATAAACATGACAGCCATAAGCACTATATCATCACTTCTGTGATGTCAGGTGCTTTGTATCACTGCCATTGTATAAATAATCAAGTGTCTGAGCTGAGCTTGATCAAATACCTCACTCAAAGTCAGTCAGTTCACACGTGTCCTGGCAGAGCACTGATGCTGTTGAAACATGAAGTCACTATAATTTTACCTTTAAATGCAGCGACGGTAATGCAAAGTCCAGATTCAAACTATCATTTGTCCATGTGTCCAGCGCAGCCTGCTGAACCGCACCGTCTGCATCTGTCCTATAGCCAGACTTTCATCAGACATCTCCTCTGTCTGACACATGTGACGCTTTACATCACTATTCTCCAAGGACTCAAGACTTCTTCTCTCAAACAATGTCTTTGAATCTCACTGTGGAATATTTGTGAGACAACAAATGTGAGTTTTCCATGAAAGCATTCTGCCGGTTTGATCCATCCTGTTATATTTAAACCTAACACATGCAGAAATCCAACATCAAATGTCAAACATTTAAATCCAAACAATGAATAATAAATTGAGACGCATTTGTGTGAAAAATACACTTATTTTGCAAACAAATTCATGCATTTTGAATATCAACCAAATATTTTTGGGGTAAGCTCATTACATTACATTACATTACATTACATTACATTACATTACATTATATTATATTATATTTAGGGCTGTCAAACAATTAATCACCTCCAAAATAAAAGATTGTGTTAATATAATGTGTGTGTACACTGTATTCTACAAATATATATAAAATACAAACACACGTCTGGTTTACTATCTTTGTGTGGACTCTACATAGATAATGGTTTTTATACCATACAAACTGTAATGTATGTATTACACAATACACAAAATGTATTTCAAAAAACATCAACCTGTATGATTTCTAAGCCTTTTGAAAAGTGGGGACCGCTGGCTGGTTCCCAAAATGTAGGTGATCTCAGGTTTTACTACCCTTATTGGTCCCCACAATGTAATCTAAACAAGGGCACACACACACACACACACGTGTATTTATACACTACATAATAATTATAAACAGTACACACATATATTATGTAAACACAAACTTTTATTTTGGATGCAATTAATTGTTTGACAGTCCTAATTATATTATATTGCAAACAATAAAAAGCACATTTAGCTTAAATAAAATGAAGCCTATTGTACTACCTTTTTGTGCATTGTTACAATAATTCCCACATTCCCGTTAATGAAAAAAATTATTAACATGACTGTGTTAGCAAATATTTATATAAATTGTACTGTATTTTAAAATGTATTTAGCTGATGGTAGTAGCCTATTGGTTATAATGCCTTTAATTTAAAATTTTGGATGGATTAATGTATCTTAATCAGTATCATTATAGGCATACTATTTTGATCATTCGCAGGCATTTTGTTGTTTTAATTTAAGTTTTTTTTGTTGCTTTTTTTTTTTAGCTTATTTTATTTCAGTTTTCTTCATTTTCAACAAGTTAGTTCTGCTAATTAAGTTTAAGGTTTTTCATAAAGACTTGCGTTGTATTTTATTTCAATGAATGGCACTGATTTGAATAGTCTTAGCTCAGTGTTTTTCATAACTCTTCTCCGTTCTCTCACATTAGCAGTGTGTGAGGCCTAAGGTTTTGTCACATTTCAGGATAGTCTGTCACCCCCCCCCCCCCCCCAAAAAAAAAAAAAAAAAAAACACACACACGGTCACAAATACCCTACATTTACCCACAGCCACCAAACGAAACTACCGCGATTTACTCTAGAGATGATCAGTGCTAATGTTAGCGGCGAGAGAATCGCACGTGTTCGCGAGCGCGGGAAGCTGCTGGCCGTGTGAAGTCGTTGTTTGCGGCCGGTGCGGCTCTCCGAGCAGCTGTGGGTGACGAAGATGCTCAGATTTGCTTTCACACAGCCCGGAGCGCATCGGAGAGGAAGACGGCGATGTCAGACATGCCTTCGTCACGTCACCGCCCGCTAGCTGTCCTCATACCCTCTCATACGGACCCCCGCGCTCGCACGCACGCGGCTCGCGGAGAGAAGCGCCACAGGAGCGCGCGGTTAAGAATAGCAGAAGTCATGTCGCATCAGATGCAAGTGCTCGGCGTGTTTTGGGGGCTGTTTCGTTGCGGCGCAGAACTCGCGCGAGTCTCCCCTCCTGCAGTGATTATCTGCTGCCGTTTGCATGCTGTCACTCTTCCTTGGCGCTCTGCGCGGGAGCTCTGGCCCTCAGGTTGACATAATCCCGCGGAGGGGCCCGAGCGCGGACCCTTTATTAAAGTGATTCTGTTACAGCGCCGGCAATGCATTACAGCTGGCCTGTTCCCCGCAGACTGTATGGTTATTGTGCAGTCGAGACATCCCTTCTTGTTTCATATCTGTGTCGTTTCGAAAAAGGTGTTTTAGGGTTATTGACTAAATTAAAGTAAAAAACCATCTATGTGCATGTTCACGTGACGGCTGTTGCGGGAGGAAGACAACATGTTACCTTTTGGCTCATCAAGCTCATATCGCAAAACCGCATACTGTATTACTGTAAGAATTAGATCATCATTTACTCGCCTTCATGTCATTCCCAATATGACTACATGAAAAATGTTCATGCTGGATTTTGAGAGAGAGAGAGAGAGAGAGAGAGAGAGAGAGAGAGAGAGAGGGGCATGAAACATGAAGACTCTGACTGAATGAAGAGAACATTCAAAAGTAACACATTCCCATGTTTCCAGAATGTGAGATGATACAAAATCTCATCTCCATTTTTGATGAATGACTATATATATGCTTATTTTAATTTCATAATTTCATCTGAATATCAAAATTTTTGGGATTTAGTCAGTCGACGGTTTGGAGGTTAATTGATCAAATTTGATGTCCTATTAATTTAATTTAATTTAGTGATCTATCATCTATGACATTATGTTGAATATCAAAGTTTTTAGTATATTTGTTAATTATGTATTTGTGGACACATTAATGTTTTTAGATTTATAGAGTAATAGTTTTTGTTTTAAAGTAAAAAGATTAATTGAGACCCTTGGGGTAAGATGGACCACCTACAATTGTCATAGAAGGCCCTGAGTGGCATGTTATTACTAGTGTTATTTTTTTTTTAAATGGAATAATATTGTAATTAATGGGGTTATTATTTAGTATTTCCATTAATTATATGTACATTTCAGTCATCTTCACTTTAATTAAAGGGCACCTATTAAGCCCCTTTTTTTTTTACAAAATAATATAAGTCTCAGGTGTCCCCAGAGTCCCCTTTCTGTGAAGTTTCAGGCACAAAATTCCTGACATTTAATATATAATTTTTGGGTTTGAGAAAAATGAGCTGTTTTGTTGTGTCTCCTTTAAATGTAAATGAGCTGCTGCTCCCGCCCCCCAGAGGGCGGAGCCTTCACAGCTGTCACACAAATGAAAACTAAAAAATGAAACATCTGTTTGGTTATGATCATCTCTATCGCAGACACGCTCACGTGACATTATAGTTCTTACTCATGAAATATCATCTGCATGCGTCTTAAATCCTTATCAACTTTAGCACACACACCCAACGCATGCGCAGTTGCGTGCCGAGAGTGGTGTGTCGGTGCGTCGGTGAGTATTAAACTACTAGACTAACTTTAGCTCTCTTTCATGTGTTATTGTGATTAAACTGTCAAATGTACACAAGGTTCTGTCAGAAAAACGCAAAGTTCACAAGAAAACAGTTGGTTATGTCTGTGCACGTATGCAGCAAGTACAGAAATCCTGTGTGTATGTGTATTAAAGTGAAAGCAGTGTAATAGTACTGCTATATCTGCTGCTAATATGAGTCAAACAACAAAAGAGAAACAGAAAATCACTCACTGCTCTTTACTCTATAACTTTAGCAGTTTTAATCAGCCTGATCTCACGAAAATGCGTATATATAGTACGAGTTTGCAATCTCGTGGAATGTATACGCCAATATGAGTTTTGGTGTGTGTATGGTACGCGGTTTTTCGCGTGCATATGAGACGCACTTTATGGCATATTATACATACGGACCCCCCACCCCACCACCCTAAACCTACCCAAGAGCGTGTCATATGCACGCCATAAAGTGCGTATCATATGCACGCGAAAAAGCGCGTACCATACGCACCATTCCACGAGATTTCGCACTCGTACTGTTTATACGCATGACCATGATATCATGTTGGTTTTAATAGGAACACATTTCTTACTTGAATTCTGTTGTTAAAGGTGCCCTAGAATGATATGAAACAATATTTTAAATTGTTCTCTGATATTTAAATAGAGGGCATCCCTTCAGACCCATTTGAATAAATCTTGCATACAACATGACACAGACAAACTTCTTTTTTTCCACTATTTTCTGTAATTTAGTGGAAACAGCCCAAACTGTCTGCAGGGTTGTAGAGCACACAGGGCCTGAGTTACACACTTTCAAAAATGAATTTATAAAAAAATAATAATCAAAAGGCACCTACTTTTTTGGGGGATTATTACATCTTAGACAACATATACTTACATGTTTATCACTTTTAGCAGTGTTTTATGTACCTTCAAAGGGTTTCCTGTAAAATGACACCAACATTTTGAACCTAGACCACTGTATGTGTGTATGGGGATCGACATGCGTATCTACTGTTGTATTTTATGACAACACTGGCAGGAAATAATATTAACCTTTGTCATTTGACAAACTGTTATGTGTGCTACTTGGAGTTTCCAATACTAGCATCTTGCGTTGGATCTAGACAACACAGGGGATATTATCGTAATGTTGTCTTACTAAGAAACTTTCAGTTTAATCAGAAATGGGTTCGACAGTCAAGAAGTGGAAAAAATCACTACATACTGTTTGCAGGAATATGGTTGAATTGGCCCTTTCTTCAGTTTTAGACACTGAGCGACTCCTGCTTGATTTTGTCCCAACTTTGAATTCAATTGTTGCGGTATTTGATTGTAAAATCAAACATGACTTTTGCCTTTTTTTTATCTGTGAGAAGGTTATGAAAAGTCCTCACGTCCCCTGCACAGCCTGGAACATGACATTTGTGTCCGTGATCTGCTGTTTTCACTATCCTCCTTGTTTATCTGCTGAACTCCCAACATGCAAATGTTAGGGGTGTACATATTAATGATCCCAGCGATTGCGTCACATGTGCCGTTATGTTGAAAATAGCCTGTTTTTCCGTGGTGTTTTTTACAAACAAGATTTACATATGAAGGAGGAGGCAATGGTGTTTGAGACTCACTATGCCAATACGGCAGTGTCCTTCAACACTCGTGGGCGGGGCCTGTAAAATGTAATGTATGCAAACGGTTTGTTCTGAGGCTGCTTATGATTATGGGGATAAAAAAAAAAGTGGTTCGTTTTTTATTTTTTTTATTTTTACCATTATAGGGTGTTTGTGTGCACACAATGCCAACACATATTTATGTTCAAACACCATGTAAAAGTGAATTTTACACAATAGGTGCCCTTTAAAACCTATACAAGTTAAGTGAAATAATTAAATTTGCATTCACACAATCTGTAAAACTATGGACCAAATCTAACCAATGGATTTCAAATAAAATTAAACCAATGGTTGAGTTGTTCATATTTGACCCAGCCATGGGTTAAAACAACCCAGCATTTTTTGGAGTGTAGTGTTACTATTGAAATATCTTCAATTAAAATATAGGCAATTAAGGCAAAGATTAATATAATAATACAAAGTATTCTGCTTTCTCTGGTACTCAATTATTCAATTAAATGGTCAAAATACAATTTTAAATAGAATAGTTGATTTAGTATTTTACATTGACATTTTAAAAATATAAACAAATATTAATAAGAATTATATCAAAAGTTGTTTTTTCAGGACGTCTCCTTTTGAGCGCCGCTGCTGTTTAAATGTTTGACAGGCTCCGTCTGTCTTTCATATCCAATTAAACACAATAGATGGACACTTTCTGATTGTATAGCAATAGTAATTGTGCAGCTTGTTTGACACGTGTCGGCTCTTTATGTCACGTCTGTCCTATTTCTTCACGCAGGGATGTATATAAGAACGTTTTTGATGGGGGGAAAAGATATTCTTTCAATTAAAAGGCTCTGATTGAAAAAAAAGACCATTTCTACAAACTTCATTCTTCATCAAGAATCCAATTACCGTATGAAAGGGAAAGTGTAAAGAGTTTTTATTGAATGTAGTTGGTAATGATGGACTCTGAATGTAATAACTCTGCCAATTAACCGTTTTCATTTGATTTAGACTGACTTTATGATCTCTCTCAATATCAATTACACGGAAAGCTTTCAAAGCTCTTCTTCACCGTGAGACGGGCAGAGGAGAGTCTAATTAATGCATTCTAACCAGTTTTCATTTGCGGGTTAATTACCAATTCACAGTTTCTAGGTCAAGCACACCATGTCTACTGTCATGCAAAGTGACTCTTTGACAAAGTGCTATGGCTATTTTTATATTTAAAAAAACAAAAAAAACAATTCATAACCAATCTTGCAATGCTACACATAATTATTATTTTAATTGACAAGTTTTACAGAATGTATTCTACACGCCCACCACCACATTTGTTTTATCTATTGTCTGCTTTGCATTATTTGATCTTTTGTATTTTATCTTTATTGTCAAATGTTTTGCAGAATTCTAAAATGACATATGTGCTTGAGTATACCGTGATGCTGAAAATACATTACATTTTCTTCTTTCAGATCTCATAAGCAGTCATGTTCCTAAAGATCTGTAAGCTGATTGATTGATTGACAGCTGTCAGTTAATGTCAGCAAGTTTATTTAGTGCTGAATAAAGCCAAGACTTCTCTTTTTTCATTTACACATCCAATCTACAGTTTACCTTCAAAAGCACTGGAGAACTGTGGATATTGTTGGCTCCTGTGATCCAGGCTTATTATAAGGAAAAAATCGAACTAAAACCATGAATGCTCTCAACGTTTGCTGCTTTGCCCTGCCAGCAGGGGTCAGTGTTGCTGTGAAAACTGAATTTGAGAACAGTGGCCAACAGTACTAGATCAACCATGAGAATAATCCAGATCTATTCATCCAGCTGTCTGTCCAGTAACGGTGATTAAAAGTGCATATAAATATGTGATTTTGGTGGTGGTCAGTCTACACATTCACATTAATGTAATGCAGAGTTATTCCAGAGTCATTCTGTTCTCCTAACATCTAAAGTTTCTAATTGCTCTCTTTTGTGGTTGTGCTGCATTCAGTCGGTGAATGAAGAGTGCTGTGGAATGCGCATCATCTCTCTCTCTCTCTCTCTCTGTGTGTGTGTGTGTGTGTGTGTGTGTGTGTGTGTGTGTGTGTGTGTGTGTGTGTGTGTGTGTGTGCTGCTCTAGTGATTGATGTTGTTCTTCAGAGGAGTGTGTGTTCGCTGTGCTCAGGGAGCTGCAGTCCAGGTCTGTGTTTATTTGTGTTCAGTCAGGGGCCGCGGCCCTCAACCAACTCCATCCTCTCAGACCAACGCTGGGTCACTGTGTGTTCAGACAGCGGCATGATATGATTGAAGCAATAAAGAGTCTGATATGAACACACACATGAAAAACAGAGGAAACAGAGGTTTCACCCAGAGGAAAATGTTATTGCTCTTTTTCAGCTCAGGACATTTAAGGGACATCTCAACTTTGTTGTTGTTATTATTATTATTAGACCTTTATCCTAAAATTCCAGACAAAAAGTAAAAATAGACCTACGATAGCCATACACTTTTAAAAATAAAGTGTTTTTTTTTTTTTATAAAGTTTTTTTTTCTTTTCTTTTTTCACGGCGATGCCATAGAAGAACCATTTTGGGTTCCACAAAGAACCTTCAAGGAAACAATCTTAAAAGAACCATTTTTTGTATTAGTGTGAAGAACATTTTCCATTCTAAACCTTTTGTGGAAGGGAAAGGGTCCATAAGGTTCTCCATACACCAATAAGAACATTTTAAGAGTGCTCTGTAAGAATTTACACTTCGGTTCAAGTGTATTTTTAGAAGTTCACCAAGGTTGTATTTACATGATCAAAAATGTAGTTATATTGTGGACATATTCCTTACCATTTAAAATAATTGCTTTGTGTTTTAACACTGTGTTAAAAATATAGGTCAGAACACATGTACGTTTAAGCTTGTTTAACAGATATTATAAGTAAACATTTAGAAGTAATTCAGGTGTAATCGAGCCTTGTTTGTGGTCCTGTTTCCACCGTAGCTTGTCGTGTTCAGCGGGGGAACTTCTAACCTCAGACCGCCGGCCTGCGTTTCTCTCGTAGTTGAAATATGCTCTGACTGGCTCCGTAACCTGTCCATAAACAATCAGTGTACAGTTCTGAGGACATACTTTAAGTATTTCATGCATCATAAGTACATCATATTTATATTATGTATCTTTTTGAAAAAAATGATACAATTTTATACAAGGGTAAGGAATCATGCATTTCCATGACAATAAAAGAACATCGCGACACTCGTTTAGGTAACTCAAATCGTGACCCTGTGTGATGCTTTGCATAAAATTAAACCATATTCAGCACAATAATGAACTGATATAAAACCAAAGTTAAACAAACATGTATTTTACAGAAGACATGCACAAATTTGACTGTGTCCTGAAGAGGTTGCAAAAGATTAAAAGTCTGATAAATAATTAAACCCCTGGGTTGTCATGTCTGACCCAGAATCTGAGTAAAGCAAAAACTACCCAAACACTGACCCAGGATCTGGGTTACACATCTGTAACATCTGACCCAGGATCAGTGTAAAACAAAAACTACCCAAACACTGGGTTGTTATGTCTGACCAAGGATCTGGATTTCACAAAAACTACCCAAAAACTGACCCAGGATCTAGGTTACACAAAAACTACCCAAACACTGGGTTGTTATGTCTGACCCAGGATCTAGGTTACACAAAAACTACCCAAACACTGGGTTGTTATGTCTGACCCAGGATCTGGGTTTCACAAAAACTAGCCAAACACTGGGTTGTAACATCTGACCCAGGATCAGCGTAAAACAAAAACTACCCAAACACTGACCCAGGATCTGGGTTACACAAAAACTACCCAAACACTGACCCAGGATCTGGGTTACACAAAAACTTCCCAAACACTGACCCAGGATCTGGGTTACACAAAAACTTCCCAAACACTGACCCAGGATCTGGGTTACACAAAAACTACCCAAACACTGACCCAGGATCTGGGTTACACAAAAACTTCCCAAACACTGACCCAGGATCTGGGTTACACAAAAACTTCCCAAACACTGACCCAGGATCTGGGTTACACAAAAACTTCCCAAACACTGACCCAGGATCTGGGTTACACAAAAACTACCCAAACACTGACCCAGGATCTGGGTTTTACAAAAACTAGCCAAACACTGGGTTGTAACATCTGACCCAGGATCTGGATTTCACAAAAACTACCCAAAAACTGTAAGATTTTTTAGAGTGCAGTGACTGTCAGCATCTTTCATCCAGTCTTCAGTGTCACATGATCCTTCAGAAATCATTCTAATATGATGATTTTCTGCTCAAGAAACATTTTTTTGATTATTATCAATGCTGAAAAGTTATGCTACTTCATATTTTTGTGGAAACAAGGATCAATTTTATTTTTCAGGATTCTTTGATGAATAGAGAACAGAAAAAGAATAGCATTTACTTGAAATAAAAAGTAAATGCTAGATTGCCAGACAGATCCCCCCCCCCCCCCCCCCCCCCGCGTATCTTGAATTTTAAACTTTGTGTTGTGTTTTAGGGTCAAATGAAATGTCCATCAAATTTCATGTTATTTCATGGATTTATTCTGACAGTGATATAACGTTTTAAAAGGTGGTATAGAACTACAAAACTAACGTGACCATAATGAGACATGATTGAAATGACAGGTCTGAGTACAGTTTAAGGGATGGTGAAACTCACGTGGGTCATTTTCTCAGGAGAAAAGCTCCAAAAATATCCACTTGCTCTGCAATCTCATTACTGCCTATAGGAGAAACAACTATAGGAGATAGTAAAAAGATCTTTTGTGACTTTTGGGATTTTGATGTTTAAAAGAGAAAAATCTGTGGAATAGATAGATATAAACATAATGAAGATTTTTGTTGTTGTTGCACATCTAAATTTCAGATTACTAAAAGGAGTTTGCATGTGCTAGAAGTTGTGATCAGACTGGTGTTGAATGATGGCAGTGGGTGTTTTGCTTGTGGAGTCATTCGGTCACCGTCTCTCTCTGTGTTTTTCTCTCAGGTTCTGCTCGGCACAGCGAGTGACGAATGATGTGCTTTGCTCTGATGTAGGAAAATAAACCTTTCTAATGTGACATGCCGCTCTGGCCTGAGGAAGAGAAAGGCCAAACAGAAATCAACAGGGCCTCCGTGTAGCCCCTCAGCCAACTCCCCCAGGGGCTATATGGTTTACACCACTGGGCAAAAGGGCCCGGGACACCGGGGGAAAATCAGACCACATGCTCTCTGAAATGGGACGGAGAGGGAAATATTTATATTCTCAAAGAAACAAAGCAATGAGCCGGACTCTCTCTGAGAACAGTGTTTGCGGCCAAACCTTTCAGCAGCTATCATGATACTTATTCTGAAGGAAAAAAACCTTGATGTAGTGTTAAGACATCACATCGGGTGTTTGGGTTGAATACACTAGAACGGTCATTTTGATTAAAAACAAAACAAAAAAACATTTACAATGATGCACTTAATAAATGCTGTTCCTTTGAACTTTATTCATCAAAGAATCCAAAAATGTTTCACAGTTTCCACAAAGTCATGAAGCAGCACAACTGTTTTCAACATTAATAATAATCAGAAACGTTTCTTGAGCTGAAAATCAGCATATTAGAATGATTTCTGAAGTGTCCCTATAGTGAAAAATAAATATGCCACAATGTATGGGCGTCGGAAGCAAAAAAAAATGTGAGTGGGTCCCAAATTTTACTGGAGTAGACAAAATAAAGGAAAACACAATCATTTGCAGTAACAATAGTGTATAGGGTAAGACGCATAGCATCAAGTTTTGACGCGATCGACCCGAGATTCAAATCTGCCTTTTGCCGAACGTGCTCTACTCCCTTTTCCCATCACATATCACATCAGAAACACATTTATTTTCAATAAAAACTGAGAAAATATTGGAAAAGTGAAATAAAGCATCTAATGTGCTTAAAGGTGCACTATGCAGCTTTTGTCCACTGGAGGGCGCCTAAGCAAAACAAATGCGTAGTTTGATGACGCAAAGTGTGAGCGCAGCATCTTGGGAGATGTGGTCTTCTCATCACAGCCGGTGGAAAATAGGACTCGGGCAGAAATCACGTTCATGCATGCGGTTATTAACGTTACTGTAGTCTAAAGCACAGCAGCACCGAGTGTTATGGACCTGAGCAAAGCTGCTGGAGCGATTGTTATACAAATACCCGCCTTGCGAATACCGGGACTTTTATTATGACGGGACGGGACTCATTTGCCGGGCGCCTGCACAGATCCGCTCTTCCGGTTATGATTTTGAGGTAATGGAGCTCTGTTTATCATATTAGATACATTTAAGTGTGTTTAAAACGATGTTATGACGTTACTCTGTGCGTTCACTTGTTCACACTGCTAAGAATAAAGCGCTCCTGCCAAATAAAAGCCGAAACCGAGGGTAACGCAGATATGACGCAATTGACAGGCGACTCTCTCAAATGCAATGCTGCAACGTCCCTGTCCTTAGTTAAAATAGCAATTTTCTCAAAATTTACAAATAGTTGGAAACATCTGGGATATTGTAGGTACTCAACTGAACAAAATATATAACACCGGCCTAGTGGTTTTTGGATATTTTACTGCAAAAATACTACATAGTTCACCTTTAAGTGTTTCAGTTAGGAGTAAGTAAACACATGTGCTCAATTACAGATGATAAAAGTGGGTGGATCTTATTCCACACACATAAAATGGTTCCAACACCCATGCCAAAATATATTTGAAATCACTGTAAAAAAAAGTTGCTGCTTTCAATATTTAAGTACAATCAACTTTAATTCAAAGTGTTTAAGCTATTTCAAGTTAAATAATGACTTAAAAATGAGTTGAATCTTGTATCTTATATATTTTTTAATTGCTTAACTTATTTTGATGATTTAAAGCAGTGTAAACACATATGTTGTCATAACTTATGGATCATATAACATGATGCTGGATGTAGGCATAGCGTAAGCCTAGGTGAGACTCGACGCCTCTCGCGGTTCAAACAATAAAATGGATATTTTTCGAACAAAAATGCATCGTTTCACTTCAGAAGGGCTTTATTAACCCCCTGGATTCGAATGGATTACTTTTATGACGGGTGTGCCTCTTTGCGCTTCAAAATTCAAGTAACTATTCAGTCCCATAAAGCTTGGAAGAGCCAGAATATTTTTTTAACAATAATTTTCAATAAATGCGCTTGGCTTATAGAAGAAACTCATATACACCTAGGATGCTTGAGGGTAAATCGGGTAAATTTTCAACTTACTCTTTAGTTATAATATCGTTGTAAGACTGAAACCGCTGCATTTTTAATTATTTATAATATCCTTTACTAAGGCCACATCCACACGAAGCCAGAGCTTTTCCCTTTCCCTAGATCTCGAGCTGAGCGCAGCTCTATTTACAACTTAAACTAACAGGCTAGACCGAAATGGTTAAATAAAGTCATTATTTTAGTTTGTTTTTATGCACAAAAAGTATTCTCGTCGTCACTTCATAAAGGTTGAACCACTTAAGTCACATGGACTTTTTTAATAATGTATTTTCTACCTCTCTGGGCCTTGAAAGTGTTCATTAAGCTGTCTATGGAGGGATCAGACAGCTCTCGGAGTTCATCAAAAATATCTTAATTTGTATTCTGAAGATGATCAAAGGTCTTATGGGTTTGGAATGACATGAAGATGAGTAATTAATGACAGCATTTTCATTTTGGGGTGAACTATCCCTTTAAAGTTCAAACAATCCTTTTCTTCTTTAAAGGCACAATATGTAATGTTTCAGCATTAAAAATAGAAAAGATCACTATATCTATGTTATATATTTTTTAAAGTTGTGTGTTTACATTATCCCGACAGTTCCAATTAACTTCTAAATCCAGAGAAATTAATATTTTAATTCGAAGACACGGACCGTGTCTTTATTTCCGTTATGTCGCCCGTCTTTCACGTCATATCCACGTTTGCGTCTTGCTTCCTGCGGAACTCGGCGGAACCGCCAAACTCAAAGAGGAACACTGACAGTATAAGGGGAACACCCGTATAAAAAAGTCTGTATGATAATGGATCGTGACTACTCTTTGCCTGTACGTTTTGCCAGCTCAAAGCGCAAACGTACGGGTGAAAAAAAATGACCCGAGAAGATTTTGGGACAGTAGAAGAAGCAAGAGACGTGTAAACCTTGGAGAAGCCTTTGAAAGATGGCGAAATCTTCGTGACAAGCTCGGACTGCAGAGAGATATGCTGATCTCGCTTTCGTTTTAATAAACAGGTAATTTAAGTAACCATTCAGCTAACATAATAATCATATAATCATAACATGCTGTATGTTTGCATATTGCATAGCGATCTTGACCACATTGAGACGCGTTTAGCTGAATACGTATACATTTTGTATTGCATCGGCTTTTCAAACAGGCGGATTCTGTGTTTTTGGAGACTGAAACTGAGACTTTTTAAAACTGATTCAAAAGTATATTTCTATCCGTATATTTGGTGACACGATGATGTCATGTGTAAAACGCAGATGGACTAGCTATTATTGGTTTTATATGTAGCTGGAGAAAGTAACGTTAGCTTCATAAGGTAATATGCCACTATCTTGGTCAATTAATATAAGGTGACCGTCACTTTTATCATATGTTAATACTAGCTACATATAATATCGATTTAATAATGATCTACTTATTCATATATCTCTGAGTTCCAAAATAAATGTTTATTAGAATGATTGATGAACGTGGGGAGCGACACAGCGCGTGTTCCAATAAACAACGTATTGCTGGTCCTGGTTCTCTGATTTACTATGTTTTATGTTGGTAATGATAAACTAAATTGAAATTTATTTCCTTATTGAACAGTTGATATACAGAATGTTCGACAATCGCGGATGCCATGTCAACATATCTATAATTTGAGTAACTCAAATTATGAAGCACGGTTAATATGTCAACATAGCCTACCAACTTATAGGTGTGTTGACATAGCGACCGCCCGCACAACATTCTGTCTCACACATTAGCTAACGTTACTGATAAGTTTCTTAAGTAACGGTAGCTCGCTGCTATTTCATTAGATTGACATTATATAAAGTGAAAAGCTGTAACTAAACTTAACAATAATAGAGATGTAATATAACAATTACCTTGTCTGTGAACATGTTTTCTGCTGGAGATGCCAGATTCGCTGGTTGACAGTGGCAATAATGACAACAACTCCCATGAGCCTACGCACTTCCCCGACGTCATCAAAGTACGTCTGTTGTTATTATTTTGAATGAGTGACCCCTAGTGGCCAAAAGTTGCATACTGCACGTTTAAGCCAAGCTGTTCCAAATCTGTGTGTGTCTTTCTTCTGGCGAACACAAAAGAAGATATTTTGAACAATGTCAATAACCATTCCCCCATTGACGTCCATGGTATCCAGGGTTGAGAAACAATCCTGGTGAGAAAAATGATGACAATTTTCATCTTTGGGTGAACTATCCCTTTAAGATGACGCTAACATTGGTGGCCCAACATGCAAAACTATCAAATATTATCCTATATTATTGTAATTTAAGATGACAAGTTGTAATCACTGGCAGCTCATTGTGTCAACTTTATTCTGACTATTAATTTGAATTATTTACAAACCTGTTATATTTTATGTCTTTCGTTGAAAATGAGACATTTTAAACATTCAGTGATAATGTGCATGTTTTTTTGTTTTGTTTGTAGCCTACTGCTAAGCTCCAAAAAGCCCCACATTAGTTAGGCTTATTTGATTACAAGGGTTTTAGCCCTCTCTCTCTTACACACACACACACACACACACACACACAAAGCAGTCCTTTCCCCCTGTGGTCACATCTGCATGAGTTTGTTTTATAAAGGCTGGCCTCTCTGTCTGTCATTACCATCTCACCCCAGGTTAATGGCGCTCTTTTAAAATTAACGACCCCTAAAGATATACAAGCTCTCCAGGTTAAAGGCGTGATATATGATTTTTCTCTGGTAATTACCTTTAGCCGAGCAGCTTCCACCGTTCCCCTGCATGGCGAGAATAATGTGGGATTGTGTTTTTGTAGTCTAGTGTTTCTTACGATTTTACGAGGGCGCGCGCGTGCCGAAAGCTCATTCGCAGGATAGACAAAACGGTCGCTGTGCACTTTGTGCTGTGGAAAAAATGAATTATTCCCACAATTCAAGGGGCTTTTGAACAGAAGAGGTCCAATTATTCTGTCTCTCGTGGCATTGATTCACAATAGGCTACTGTCACAGTTAGCTGCGGTGTGATGATATTTAACGGTGTGTCAAGAGCAGCGCTCGCCTTCAAAGAGCGCCGCTAAAACGCTGATCACAGCTTCGGCGGAGCCATCGACGAATTTAACTGATTAACAATACGAAGGTCTCGAGGTCAGCCGCAGAAAAGACATCTGAATTTCCTTAGTGGGGTTCGATACTGTTTCACATAAGAGAAAGTCTCCACAAACTCCCTTTTCAAACCGCGACTGACAGCTACTCTCTTCCCCAGACGAGGGGCAGAGGCGCCCGGGCCCGCGTCTGCTCTCGAACAGAGGATGAGGATGAGAATGGAAAAATGTGCAACTAGCACTTTGCGCCGCCGACTATCTGATGCGAAGCCGGATTGATCTCCTATAATGCTTTGTCTTGATGAGACAATGAAAAATGCCCCCCCGCCACGGGCGTGTCAATATGAGCGCGGGAGATGCGGCGGGTTTTTATTTAACCCGTTTTTTCCGCAAGATGATGGCTCGTTACATTTTCACTGCCTGCCTGTCAGCCTGACAACGCAATATCGGCTTCTCCCGCTCTTCCTGGTCGGTTTCATTTATTTCAAAACACCATTTCACACACGAGTGACTTTAACAAGGCGTTATACAGTGTAGAGGGTGAGTCGAGGAGATAGAATTGTGACAGATACAACATTTTTTTACCGTGAAAATATAGAATATTGTAAATAGCAGACTCAGAGCTTTATGTCTTTTGTTGGGTGTTTCGATGTGCCGCTTTTTCTATATGTAGCATGAAATAATATCAGTTATTGGCTGTTTTTATGGTTTCTTTTGCCTCTTTGAAAGGAGCGCGTTACTGTCTGATGACTCGCACAAAGCATAAGACTTGATCTTTTTAGATGAGTTTGCAAACAGATATTTCAGTCGCGGATCATAGGTTGATAAATCTCTTGAAAGAAAAGCTTTTAGCCAAGTTTTCAGAACTCAAAACTTCCTACCAGTCCATTTATTGAAACTAAGCTAAAGTTCTGGCAAGGTTCTATCAAAGTTATGAACAAACATTCTTCCTGTAAAATCAATAGAATGCTCCCAGCAAACATTTGGATGTTTAATGACAGTTGAAAAGATGCCCCTCACACATCCCATCATGGTTGAAAAATGGTTCCAAAATTATAGTTGAACAGAATTAATTTTTAGGAAATTTATTATGTTAATCAAACTACGTTGCCAAAAGTTTTGGGACGTCTGCTTTTACATGCACATGTAGCCAGGGGCGTAGCACCAAATTTTGGGCCCTGGGTACAAACCATCTTGCTGGGCCCCCGTACCATGTATGTGTAGAAAACTGACTTCTAAGGCCTCCCCCTGCCTCGGGCCCTGGTTACTCAGTACCCTTTATCCCCCCAGTCCCACGCCCCTGCATGTAGCCTACTTTAAAGACATTCTTAATCCGCAGGGTTTAATATGGTGTTGCAGCTTAAACACCCTTTGCAGCTATAACAGCTTCAACTCTTCAGGAAAGGCTTTCCACAAGGTTTAGGAGTGTGCTTATGTGAATTTTTGACCATTCTTCTAGAAGCGCAATTGTGAGGTCAGGCACTAATGTTGGATAAGAAGGTCTGGCCGCAGTCTCCGCTGTTATTCATCCCAAAGGTGTTTTATCGGGTGGAGGTCAGGACTCTGCGCAGGCCAGTCAAGTTCCTCCACACCAAACTCGGTCATCCATGTCTTTATGGACCTTGCATTGTACACAGAAACACAGTCATACTGGAACAAGAAGGGTCCATCCCAAAACAGTTCCCACAAAGTTGGGAGGATAAAATTGTCTAAAATGTATTGGTATGCTGAAGCATTAGAAGTTCCTTTCACTGGAACTAAGGGGCCAGGCCCAACTCCTGAAAAACCAGTCCACACCACAATCCCCCCTCCACCAAACTTTACACTAGGCACAATGCAGTCAGGCAAGTACCATTCTCCTGGCAACAGCCAAACCCAAACTCGTCCATCAGATTGCCAGACAGGGAAGCATGTTTGGTCACTCCAGAGGACACGTCTCCGTCCAGTGGCGGCGTGCTTTACACCACTGCATCCCAACCTTTTCATTGCTCCTGGTGATGTAAGATTTGGATGCAGCTGCTCAACCATGGAAACCCATTCCAGGAAGCTCTCTACACACTGTTCTTGAGCTAATCTGAAAGCCACACAAAGTTTAGAGATTAGTAGCTGTTGACTCTGCAGAAAGTTGGCGACTTCTGCACACTGTGACCCTCAGCATCTGCTGACCCCGCTCTCTGATTTTAAGTGGCCTACCACTTTGTGGCTGAGTTGCTGTTTACGCCAATTGCTTTATAATACCACTAACAGTTGACTGTGGAATATTTAGTAGTGAGGGAATTTTAATTAAATAACTTAATAATTAAGAAAGGAATTGATATCCTACCTGAACGATATTATGCTATATCCATATTGGATCAGAAGCTTGGAAAACTGATGGCTGGAGGGATGATTCATCTGTGGGCGCCTCGATTCATTCGATGAATGACTCTTACAGTGTATATTCTAGCCGTTGAGCGTACATCATTACGCATTCATTATTGCGGTGCATGTGGGATTGAATAAGTTCATGTCCACAGTTTTCGGACACCAATACAAATGGTTGTCCCCTCAAATAGTGCCCTATTTAAGGGAAATGGGGGTGATTTTGGACACAGCCTATAAAGTGTTTCCATTTAAGTGTGCCATATGCATCAGACTTTCAGCCAGTGTTCTGTGTGCAGGACGTCTGAGGCTGAGGCTGTAAGCTAGTAGGCTGTAAGAAACTAAGTTCAATCTGATCTTCAACAGCTTAAAACACCAGATGACAGATGAATACATCAATACAAGATCGTGCACATTAACGGCGCCATTTGGTGATCAGAAACTTGGCCTATTCATTCAATGTGAGTAATAAGAAAGAAGAAGGAAGTACTATTGTTTCTTAAACAGCAGCAGAAGAAGATACTGCTAAAGCACCAAGGCAGCACTAGAAACAAGCAGCAGCTGACATTTATCTCTAACAAGGTCCCCTGATAATTTCAGCCTGATCCTATGAAATTGTTTCCTTTTTTATGTTGAAGTGTTTCCTATTGTAACCTATTGGAGTGGGACACCCCTCACACTTTTTTAAATATATTTTTTAAAGGCAACATATGTTGCATTAAAATATTAAAGACAATTGTATTGGTGGTATAAGCATCACAAGTCAGTTCATTTAGTCAGCAGCCAAAGGCTATTTGCAACATCTCTGCAGATACTTGGGAAGGATTATCAGCTTGTATATGTACTTGATAGAGGAATCTTGAATACTGAAATCTCACAAATGAAACCCACACTTAAACATTCAAAAGAGGCTGAATTTAGTGTAGCTTATGGAGGAGAGATGTGCTATTAGTTTATTCTATCAGGGTAAAAGTGTGTTTTTATATTATAAGTAACTTAATGGTTCTGATAATAACATTCTTCCTATATATCAAACACTCTGACTGAGGCTAATGGGGTTTTTAATTTGAATATTGATGTTGTGTCTAATGTACATGTGTGCAGCACATTGGGAATATCATGGTGCCTGAAACAGCCCCAGTAGGAGACTGGTGGGATTTTTCCTCTCTATTTGTCTCTCTCTCTTTTACTCAATTTATTGTTCTCTCTCGCCTGCATCGCAGCTTTGGGTGAAACACGGCGTGGCTGACATATCAGTGCTGTTTATTAAGAGACAAGTCTATCAGGTCTCATAAGCGGCTGCTCACGGGCGGCCGTCTTCTGCTGCTTCCGAGGAGTGTCATCAATCTTACACCGGCTGTCCTGGTGCATGATGGGAGATCACAGATACCTCTCCCTCTCCGTATGGGACTCGACGGGAGAGGCAGGTATGACGGCACTGCATGCTTCACTGAATGGAGAGAGAGAGAGAGAGAGAGAGAGAGAGAGAGAGAGAGAGAGAGAGAGAGAGAGAGAGATGGCTGCAAATGTTTAAGCACTTATGAGCCAATTTATTTATTTTTAATTTTGCAAGCTTTTTTTATCACAGACCTTATTCATTGTCATTGAAATGTTAAAGTATTTACTTTTAACGCAATATTAATGGTAACCTTGATTACATAAACATAACTTGCACTTAACTTTTATATAAGAGAGACATATGTGAGGTTTTATACTGGTTTAAAAATCTTTAAGAAAGCAATAAATTTGGGACAGCAAACACACGAAGATCCCGGGAAACATCCTGGAGCGTAAAACCCCTGTGAAATGAAGCAGAGATAAATTAGACAAAATGTTATGAAAAAATTAGTTCATATTTTTGACTTATAATGCAAGAGTTTATTCTCTGCAGGTACATTATCTCATAAAAATATAAAACAATCATGATGCACCCCAAATAATTTAAATAAGAAGTAATTCTGGATCGTATATTTAAAGGGTGAGTTCCCTGAAAAATGCTCACACTCGTGTCATTCATGATGTTTGCTCTTCTCTGAAACATAAGATATTTTAAACCAAAGCATTTTGGTTACCACTGACCTCCAATGCATGAACATTTTTCATAATATCTCCTTTTATGTTCCAAGAAGTCATAAAGGTTTGGAATGATATGATGGTGAGGATTGGATTGGTTATTCGCAATGTCAGCAGAGATGTGATTTGGCATTCAGATAAAGCATAGCAGCATATTATTGCCAGTCATTGTTTTTGCTCCAATAATGAGAGTAGGTCCAACTGAAGGCAAAGCAGATGTGTTCTGCATCTTTGAATAATGCACATTATGATGGTTTGTTCTTGAATAAATCAGTGTTTTTGAGCAAGTTAGTTGAATGAATTATTTAATGACTCACTCATAAAGAAAGCCACTTGTTTAATTCCTGAACAAATCTGTTGAATAAATGATTCAATGAATCACAGGCGCTGAATTCGAAACCACATAGTATACTATAGCATATCTTTCTATGGCAGAAATAGTTAGAGTAGTATGCTAGTATGTGGTTCTGAATTCAGCAAGTCACTTGTTCATTAATAAATCGGCCATTTTAAACTAGTCAGTGGAGTTAATGATTCAATGACTTACTCATAAAGACAGTTGCAGAATTCTGAACAACTCCGCATTCAGCAACTCCTGAATGAATCATTCTTTAAAAAAAGGAGTTAATGATTCATTGACTCACTCATAAAGATTGTCTGGATTCTGAATCATAGTATGGTAATATTCCATTCCGAATACAGCAAGTTTCTCTCGCTTTTTTCGAGTCTTTTTTTAAACAAATAAGGATGCATTTACACTGCAGGTCTTGATGCACAATTCCGATTTGGTGACTATATCCGATTTTTTTTGACGACCCGCTTACGTCATCTTTTAAAAGCGACCCATATCCAATATTTGCATTTACACTGTACACTGGCGAAACAGCCCAAGACGTTCTTAACTGGAAAAGGAAGTAAAACGGCGCGATATGCAATGGATGCAGACAAAATGATTATTCAATGTTTTGCTTTCCGCACTTTTCCACATATCTTTAAAGGTCAGCAAAACATTTGTCTCGTAAGCCGGAGAAAAAGAGGAGAGCCCTTGATTGCCGTTGTTGTGCCGAATTTTGACCCCCTGCCAAATTATTACCCCCCTCATTGAAGTCACTACCTGATTGCCTAATCCCAACCCCACCCTAATCCTAACCCCACCCCTAATCCTAACCCCTCCCCCACAACTAACCCTAAACCTACCAATAGTAGGGGGGTAATAATCTGGCAGGGTCAGAATTCGGCACTACATCGTTCGTGTCCACATGAGTTGACGTCATTCGCCCCGTCCCTTTTTCAATGACGTACGACTCGCATTTACTGGGAATCGCTGATTTGACCACTTACATGGCAGACACAAATGCAAGTATCATATTAATATCGGATTTATTATCATATGAGTGAGGCCTGAATCCGATCTGAGGATATCGAATCCAAGCGTTTTTTCCTGCTTACATGTTCACGTCATATCTGTTCTGTGCCACATGAGAGGAAAAATTGGAATTGGGTCACTTGAAGCATGCCGTGTAAATGGGTCTTAGTGGATCTGATGATTTAATGACTCACTCCAACAGTAACTGAATTCTGAACCGCAGTATGCTAGTATGCAGTTCTGCGTTCAGCAACTAATTTTTGTCCCTGAATGAATCAGTCTTTTTGAATAAATGATTCAAAAGGTTGAATAAATTAGTCAATGAATTACACTATAAGGTTGCCACCTCCTCACGCAACAATGTGACATGCAGAAAGAGTGTATTGTGAATATCGTCATGTTTGGAGGGACTGTACATCTTACGTTTACTAAAACGTGTTTAATTGTAAATATTACAAATATTTTGAAAAGATTTGCTATGAAGGGATGTGATTTGGGAGAGAAATAGACACGGTGAAGCTGATAAACCCATCCTGTTGAGGGAAGAATAAGTCGTCTGTATGGACAGATATGAGAGAGGGACAGATAACGCTTCTGGAGTGTCATAACCCTCGTGTAAATCTGGCTGCCTCAGTTGGTCTGGGGAAATTGAGCTTCATTAAGTGAGTCAGAGCAGATTTATGTAGTGATCCGAGCCACAGTCGTTTGCGTGGACACTGTACAGCGCACGGTAAGATCATGATGAATCTACTGCACTTCTCTCTGGCTGGACGCCTGCATACTGCTCTCTACCATTCAGGAGGGAGAGAGAGAGAGACGGAGAGAGAGAGAGACGGGGAGAGAGTGAGACAGGTTTAATTCTGTATAGTCCTTGCAAATGTTGTGGAAACTCACTGTACTGTTTGTCATGCCAAGCACAACTGAATGGAACTGACAGAGAAAAAGATGGGAGAACAGTGAGACAGCATGAGAGAGTCTATAATTTGTTTGAATTGTTTAACAGTGTGTTGAAGATTCACGATGATACATAATCAACATTAACATGCCAATAAACCCCTCAGCAAACACTTCTCACATGTACACGAGCAGCGAAATGTTTGAACTGTGTATCGCAGTCTGTAAATCGCTGCTTGATTTACATCTTTATCGTAACATCACATTCAGAGACGATCTCTGCTCGGTCTCAGGGGAAATAAACAGGGATGAAATAACGGCATGTGATTCAGATCCAATCGGCCTATTACCAGCAGTGGAGCCGTGAGAGAGACAAAACTGCTAGCTCTGGTCCAAAGCGAAAGCGAGAGAAAATTTGAATCAATATTTCCCATTAACGTGGCTGATGCTTAGACCAACAATAGAGCGAGCTCACTGCGGAGCCGCTTTGTGTGTTCAGGTGTCCGGGATAATTGAATCTGTCTGTGCCGTTCTGATTAAACTGCAGGAAAAACATGATCAGATGAAGGTTATGAAAGACAAAAATCGCACATGTTTGAAGCAGAGAGACTGTTGGATGTTAACTGTGTTGCTGTTCTACAGACTGGCTTAAATTATTTCAAATTTAATAGTGGCTTTTGCTAATGGATTAAAAAAAATCATATACCCAAGGCAATCACCTGCAATTCACTAGAAACCACTGGTAATTATAGTAACTTCCACAACACCCAAACGACTACTTAGCAATGCCTTAAAAAACAGCCACAATAGCAAACCATCTAGCAACACCCTAGTAACCACTCAGAAAAATGCAACCACAGAGTAACCACCTAGAAACAGTCTAGCAACCATCATGTAAAGCCCTAGACACAACCCAACCCCCCTGGCAACCACTCAGAACACCTTAGATACTACCTGCAATAGCAGCGTTTCAGAACACCATAGCAACACCTTAGCAACCAGCCACTGCACTATAGCAAACAATTCAGCAACAGCCTAGCAACCTCTCACAACCATTTAGCAAAGCCACAAACCAAAACAACCTGGCAATGGCAACCACCCAAAACGACCTACAATAGTAGCTTTCCAGAACAACCTAGCAACTACTTACTGACACCACATGAACCATCTTACAAAGTCCTGGCAAACACCAAAAACACCCTAGCACCTACCAGCACCCTTATAACCACTCACAACAATAAAGCAAACGCAGAGACCTAGCAACAGCTTAGCAACCACCCACAACACAGCAACTATACTAACCTACTTCCAGAACACCCCAGCAACTGCTTATCAAAGCCTTAGTAACCAACCTCAACACCATAGCAACCATATTGCAAAGACCTAGTCACCACCCAAAACACATTAGCAACAACCCAGAACACCTTAGCTACCAACTAGATAGGCAATAGTTACCGTCCAGAATACTCTAACAATTACTTAGCTATGCTTTTGCAACCAGCCACAACAGCACAGGAACACATCTAGCAAAGTCGGGAAAAAAACACATGAAAGACTCAAGTAAACACACTATTGTAACAGCACCCACAAGAACAATCTAGCAAACCCTTAGCAACCAGTCAAAACACCATAGAAACACCCTGATCTTCTATCATTAAATATTATATATTTTACTCACCCTTGTGTCATTTACCTATGGAAGATGATAGTTTGAAGAACATTGATGGTCCAAACAACATCGTATCTCATTGTGTGGACAAAAAACAAAAGACATATTTAGTTTCAAACGAACAAACTTGAAAACTACATGCGGGTGAGGAAATGACTATCCCAAAAACAAAAAACAAAACAAAAAAAATGTCTTTCATTGGTGCACTATGTATTATTTGGTGCACCGACATATGTCTGAAGAGCTTCTCCATGTGTAGAGTGTGTGGTGAAGGCTGTGTGTGTGTGTAGTTCTCCCAGGTGTTGTGTAGTGAAATGGAGAGTGAGATAAGGATCAGGCAGGAAATGGCCATGCGACGTTGACCTCTACTTTACCTTCCCTCGATCTGTCATACTGTCCTTCGTCTGACTTTTCACCCCTGCACTCTGAGAGTTAGAGGAAAGAGAAGTGCATTTCTGCTGCTTATTTTGGCCCTGTGAACACACACCCACATGCTGTGTTTTCATGTTTGATTTTTATACAGTAAAAACTGTATTTTTTTTATCCCCTTACACTAAACCTACCCATCACAGAAAAATTTCTGCATTTTTACATTTTTAAAAAACACTTGTATGATTTGTAAGCTTTTTTTTCCTCATCAGGACCAAAGAAAATGTCCCCACAAGTACAAGATACAAGTTCAGATATTGCTATCGTTGTGGGGGCATTTTGTCCCCATAGATTGAGAGAGAGAGAGAGAGAGAGAGAGAGAGAGAGAGAGAGAGAGAGAGAGAGAGAGAGAGAGAGAGAGAGATGGCTGCAAATGTTTAAGCACTTATGAGCCAATGAGAGATTCTTGTCTTTTTATTTATTCAACTTTAGTTAACTTTAAGTAGTATGTGATTTCTCAAGGAAAAAATTTAAGCGGTTTCCATTAATAAAGGCTAGAAATTATGGTGGAGGACTCATGGATATTGAAGCAATTTTTGTCTTGAAAGATGTTCAGATTTGTCAACTTACCCAAATGAAAACTTCACACCACAGGCTCAAAGAGATTCTACATGGTTCTCTTTGTTCAATAAACAATACAAAAAATAGAGCATAAAATATACTTTTTACCTGTTTGTAAAGTTAACATTTATAAAGCAACAAATTAAAATATACTATCAAAAGGTGTACAGAAAAAAAGAATGAAACAAAAACAGAATTAGTTCTTTTGTCAATGTGTTTCCTGTTGTTTTCCTCTGTATCCTGTGAGAGGAACCGGAACTACAACAGGAAGAATAATCCGTCTATAAAAGTTTGCATCTTGAGTTAAAGGAATAGGTTACCCAGAAATAAAAAAAATTATGTTATAATTTACTCACCCTCATATTTGTCATGTCAAGCACAGGAAACAAAGTGAAAACGAAACTATACCACATGTGAAAATATAATTTTCATATCATATCTTTATTTTTTTTAAACAAAATTTCATGCCAGTGTTATTTTTGTTTTTAATATTAGTTTATTAGCTTTATATATATATATATATATATATATATATATATATATATATATATATATATATATAATTTAAAGGTGCACTGTGTAAATTTTAGCCGCATCTAGTGGTGAGGTTGTCAATTGTAACCGCTCACCCCTCCCTTTCGGAGAACATAGAGAAGCTACGGTGGCCGACACAGGACAAAGATGTCGGTGGTTTCAGAGCGGAAGCAGCGAGTATTTTTTTCCGTGTCCATGTAAACAGATCAGAGCATTCACACCACACGTAGAGGCAGCACGTCACAGAGTAGAAGTGTCAGTTCATTAAAAGCGTCATTGCTTAGCTCTTCATCAAAATTCACCTGATTAACATGAAAAATAACACATTTCACCATCAACTTTAAAGGCCTGTTTACATGATTAAAACTAGAGGCATTTCTTAACTTTAAGGTTACTTGTATTATGCAAATTACCTATATACAGCATGTTATCATTGTGTGTGGGACAGAGGGGAACACATGCTGCCCATCATATCAAAGCATGAGACCTACAGGGGTCAGAGGAGAACACCGGAAAAGGTGATGGAGTGGACGATACTTGTCTGTATTTGCAGGACACAAGCTGCGGTTCAGGTCCGTGCAACAAACACTGCCGGTGTGAAAACACAAGGGGCGTGTGCTGCTCCCGCTCTCCATACACACAGCGTCTGCGCTTCTGCGATCAATGTGGGATAGCAGGGAGTAGATAGCAGCTAGCTATAGGGCTACTGTAGAAACATGGCGGCGCAAAATGGAGACTTTACTGTAAGGGGACCCGTGGTGTGTGTAGATAGAAATGGCTCATTCTAAGGTAATAAAAACATAACGGCTCCCTTTGTAACCTCTTACACTCCAGGGCCATTTTTTGGGATTTCCGCCTGGATTTGGCCTACCTAAATTGAAAAGCCTCCCATACACACATACAGTGGTCTAGGTTAAAAATGTTGATGTCATTTTACAGGAAACCCATTGAAGTTACATAAAACACTGCTAAAAGTGATAAACATGTAAGTATATGCTGTCTAAACTGTAATAACCCCCCAAAAAAGTAGGCGCTTTTTGATTTTTTTCCCCCATAAATTCATTTTTTTTCTTTTCATTTTCAGACAGTTTGGGCTGTTTCCACTAAATTACAGAAAATAGTGGAAAAAAGAAGTTTGTCTGTGTAATGTTGCATGCAAGATTTATTCAAATGGGTCTGAAGGGATGACCCCCCCCCCCCGACCCTACTACCCCCCTCCACCCCCCCCCCCCTCCCATCACCATATACAGTGATATAAATGCAATATCCCAGTATCATTAAATTAATTATACCTGCTGGAAACATCCCAAACTGTCTGCAGGGTCCTAGAGCACACAGGGCCTGAGTTACACATAAAAAAAATCAAAAAGCGCCTACTTTTTGGGGGGGGTTATTACAGCTTACACAGCATATACTTACATGTTTATCACTTTTAGCAGTGTTTTATGTAACTTCAAAGGGTTTCCTGTAAAATGACACCAACATTTTGAACCTAGACCACTGTATGTGTGTATGTGAGCTTTTCAATTAGGGTAGGCCAAATCCAGGCGGAAATGGCACCAGAATAATTTAGTGTAAATACATTACTTTGTGTTAAACAAATGCCAAAGTGATGCATATCTCTAAGCTTTCAAATGGTACCACATATGACATCAGAGCTCCTCCACAGACATTTAAAATGGAAAGTATATACATGACGATGTCATTCACGACCCTGTACAGGGTCCTCGGAGTTTAAGAGTGTAAGGTACACACCAATGAAAACACTTATGTATATTATATTCCATTTCTGTCAATAGATCCTCAAATATTACACACTGCACCTAAGTTTAATTTTAGTAATTTCGTTATGTGCTTTTGTCACATAACCTTTGTTTAATTTAATTACAATTTTAATTGATTAATTTCCAGTTAATAATTTTAATATCCATTGTGACCATGTCTGTCAAGCTCCAAACACACACCCACACACATTTTTATATCGAAATTAGTTCACTATTAACAATGACTTTTGCCTCATAATAAACTACTAATTTACTGTTTATTAATAGTTAGTAATGTAGTTATTAAATGTAGGTATTGGGGAGGATTGAGGGATGTAGAATATGGGCATGCAGAATTAGGCATTAATTGCTTTATAATACTAATAAACAGTCATACTTGTAATATGCACGCTAAAAAGCAACTAGTCAATAGCGAGAATTGAACCCTAAAATAAAGTGTTACCGAAATTTGTTGTTAATGTAAAATCTGATGAAATGCACAAAAATGCTTTAATTGGGCGCAGACAACAAGTTCACAAAAAGGATGATTCCTCACTCAAATGTATTATAATGATTTAAGAAAACTTGTATGGTGATTTTATCCAGAGTCTCAGTGGCTTAAAATAAAAGCTGTGTCCTTCTTTTGCTCCGTTTTACAATTCATATCTTAAAATATTCACACTAGATTTCAAAGGTGAATTTATTCAACAGTGGTGTGCATAATCTGCACGGCCTTGCCAATACGACAAACTTTGGCTGAATAGAATTTGAATAATGTGGCCGGAGCTGTTTTTAAATGAGTCGACCTTGTTTATGTGGGAGTTTGGTGTGAAGGTGGGCGACTCCACGGGGAGCAGCCAACTGCCACATTACCAAACCCCTCCGGTCCCAACACACAACACTTCCCTGATGTTAAAACTTAATCACACACTCTTTGCTGTTTCTTTACATGACTACTTGCTTCTGTTTACCCCCTGCCAGCTGTGTGGAGCAAGTTTAAGGCAGTTTGTTTTATGCATCAAGTCTTTTTTTCTGCAATTACAGCAGTTGCATTTATAACCAACTCAGAATGACTAAGGAGTTGCATCCCTATATTTGAATGTCACGCAGTGTAAGACAAGGACTCTGTTTGATAAATGCGAGCACAGCAAGCCCTTTCTCAAGTTTGTTGTCATTTTTTTTTTTTTCACAATCTTCCTGATGTCTTGTCAGCAGGGTGAGTGAAAAATATGCTTGACTATGCTTTTTTCGGCTGTATTTCTCTGCTATTTCTAGCTCCTGTCTCTGTATAGCAGATTATCAGTGGATTAGATGAAACTGACTGAGACTGCAGAAGGATTTTTTCCCCATATGTTGGACAAATGCATGTGAATGCATTTGTTTGTTTGTCAGTGATCAAGAAAAACCTCATATTTGTTTCATAGGTAGCCCGTCTGTCTGGTCTGGTTGTCTGCACTCTATTAACACCTGCAGACAAAAGAGAGCGCCTATCTGATAAAACTGATTGACAGCATGAAATCGAACTGGCTGTAAAAAAAAAAAAAAAAAAAAAAAATTCCAGGAGAAATAAATCAGTGCAAAGTGGATCAAGAACAGATAAAGGATAGAGGAAGAGAAGGACTGTACAAATTGTTTTAGAACCGCACTAAAAATATGGCGAACTCATGCTGTCAATTTCATGTTCATTTAGAGCAATTAAAGGGATAGTTTGTGCAAAAATGATCATACTCATTTATTCCCTCTCAAGTTGTTCCAAACCTGTATGAATTTCATTCTTTTGTTGAACACAAAAAGAAGATATTTGGAAGAATATGGGCAACTGAACAGTTTCTGGTCCCATTGACTTCTATGCAGACAGAAAAAAATACTATGGAAGTCATTGTGCCCCGTGAAATGTTTGTTTACTGACATTCATTAAAATGTGTTGTTTCGTGTTCAGCAGATGAAAGAAACTCATACAGATTTGGAACAACTTGAGAGAGAGTAAACAATGACAGAATTTTTGTTTTTTTGGGTTAACTATCCCTTTAATTGTTTTAAAAGCCATAAAAGGCACAGTATGTAAGTTTCACCACTCAAGGTCGCTTATTCAAAATAAAGGCGTAGCTTGATGACGTCATGAATGAGTGTGGAATCATGGGAGTTTTAGTCTTGACTCTTCACCTCCACAGCCGATGGAGAGGAATCTGACGGACTCATGTTTATGAATGAGCGAATGTATTGAAGTTTTAATAATGTTATGATGGTATAAAGCAGGGAGTGCTTGAGAGCGAATGCTAATGAGAGAGACATGCGGCAAACACCGGTCTCTCAGCTTTTATTATACTTAGGCTGCAGTCGCCGCTTCTACAAAGCCTACAGCGAACGGCCGGTATGGACTACAGCAGGAAGTGCAGGGATGTAATGACGTCACTAGAACCGTTTGTTGACTAACCCTCCGCCCACAAGAACACGCAAAATAGGGGGCGTGGTCTTGTTGCTCTCCCACATGGAGAAGAGCGCATTCAGCGCTTGCATCTCCCCGTTATGGCAAGAGGCGGGACCTTTCCAGACAAAATGCGCTAAGCTGCTGTCCAATCACAACACGGGAAGCGCTGGCCCAATCAGAACTCGTTACGTGTTTCTGAAGGAGGGACTTCATAGAACAAGGAAATCATCAGGCCGTTTTTAGGACAGAGGAAACAGCGCTGTACAGATAAGTCAATTGTGTGAAAATACTGTGTTTTTTTTACACGCGAAACATGAACTCATGTTATATTACACACTGTAAACATAATCAAAGCTTCGAAAACACGCGAAGAATGGGACCTTTAAAACAATCATACATCTGAGTGTGCAGAAAGGTATAACGTTACTCTGTGCGTTCACTCTGTGGCTGGTATGAGAGACTTGTTGCACTTTGCAGTAATCTAGATCTATATTAGAATATGCAGGAAACACTTTTCATTTTAGGTTCAATTCTTGCAATTAACTAATGCGTATTACTAGCAGGATATTGGCTGTTTATTAGTAGGCTACTTATAAAGCACATATTAATGCCTTATTCTGCATGACTTTATTCTACATCCCTTATACCCAATACCTAAACTTAAACGCTGCAAAAACAACCGTACTAAGGCCCAGGCCACACAAAGACGCGTTTAGCTGTACATAAAAATGGTGTATCGTATCAGCGTTTTGTCCAGACAGATCTTTTGGGAGCCTGCAATGTTTTGTTTTTTTTACCGGGTGCCACAGTGGATGAACACAATCTGGTATCAAATGTATTTATTTATTGGTATTTTATTGTGAGATTTTGCCTTACTTCTGACTGTTGCTGTACCCCTTAGCCACAAGTGTTCTTCTCCGTTTTTAGTGTAGGCTATGTGGCAGAATAACAGCGCCACATACTGGTCTGGCATGTATAACCTACTACATTGTTTTTTAGTCAGTTTCAGTAGTTTCATGTTTATGCAGTTATTTCTTAAAATGAGGGGGGAAAAGATTGGATAGGTGGATGTAGATGTGGACGTGTGGATGTGGCCTAACTATTAATAAGCAGTAAATTAGGTGTTTATTGAGTCAAAAGTCATAGTTAATGTGCTCCCCATACTAAAGTGTTAACGAATAATAATAAAAACAGGATGACTAAGTGACTGTTGCTAAATTACATGAAAATATTTTTTTAAATATATGGTATGATGGAGAAAGCTCTCTCTGAATATGCTACATTAGCCACTTGACAAAACAGTGTTGTTCTGAAGGATGGTAAAAGTGTTACTGTCGGTGAATCAAGAAAACAGGCGATTAAAAAAATAAGACTAGCCGTGTTGCGCTGTATAAAAATTATTCGTTTTCTGTTGATTAATACATATCCAAACAACTGCTCGCTTGTCTAATAAAATACTGACGTCATTGACAGGCAACGCAAACACACGGTCAAACATTGTTGGAAAAGTTTTGGATAATGTAAGTACACAGGTCAACACAATAAATAACACGGTTAGTGGTTTTTGGATATTTTAATCTAAATCCATACATATTGTGCCTTTAATTGTTTGTTAAACACTCAAAGGTTCAATAATATTTCACTGGAAAGCATGACATAGATACTATTCAATAAATTATTTTTGCAATAAAAATATGATAGCGGTCAGCTTTCAGCCCACTAATCTTATTTGCATATCGCCTAGCATAGGCTAATTTTAGTATGAATTTCATCAGAAAGCCCCAGCTGTGTAGCCCAAGTCATAATCCAGAGTAAAGCCTCATTAAAAACCATACTTCCCATAAATCTGTGCTGCTCACTCACTCACAGAGATCAGCTAATCTGACAGCAGAGGTGCTGACTGTCATGGCTGCATTATTCCAGAGACACGGTGTTGATATGAGTTCCCGAATCCTGTCAGTCCCTCCAAGACTCTCTCTCTCTCTCTCTCTCTCTCTCTCTCTCTCTCTCTCTCTCTCAACCTCTCAGCACCAGCGCCCCGAGAAGAATCCAACCATTCAATTATTCCTGGAGCCGAGCCATTCTGCACGGGGATCGTGTGTATGTGTGTGTGAGACCTGAACGACTCAGGGACACGGAGACATTCGCCGCGTCCCTGCGATCAGAGAGTATTACTGTGCAGCGGTGCAGGGCGGCAGTGGCGGTATTAACTCGACACGTGTACGCTCTCACAGTCATCAGCTCACACGCTGAAATGGAGAAATGCGTGTCTTATCAAACGCACCTGTCAGTCACGGAGATGTCAGCAGATGTGAAAGTGATGTATGTGTGTGTCGTGCTCGGCGAGGAGCAGTAAATAAAACACAAGAACATGACTGTGTCACGCCAGCGAGAGAGTTCGCCAGAGACTCTACTACGGTAGATCTGTGTAGCAGCGGCGCCTGTGCCGGTTGTCGCATCGCTGCCGTGGCATTTAGCTGGAACGGCGGGGCGGCTCTGCAAAATCGAAGTGCCTAAAACAATAAAGAAAGGAAAAATCACAAATGAAATCCCTTTAATACCTCGATTAATTCTCTTTGACAGCAATGGCAATGCAATCGTTCAGTGTGAAACGGCATTCGATGCACTGGGCTGGGGCCTACATTTACAAAGTAAGGATATTCAATTAGGAACTTCAATTCATTGATAATGAAATCAGGAAAAGTTGGTGGGGTTATTGGATGGAAGGCCTCCAAAGTGGGTGGGGTGAATGGATTTTTTTATGGAATATTGCAGTATTTATTATAAATAATCTATCCGTGCACGTCACTGTTTTAAATTCATGCGCCTCCTAATCCTCTTGAAGTGACGTCTCTGATGACGAGGGCGGGGCAACCTATCACTCACATGAGATCCACCAATAGCAAACCACAACCATCCAATCAGTTCCCCACAGTCAAACTCAAGCCCCGCCCTACATTTGTTCTTTTTCCAGAACTAGCAAAACTTCAGTTTCATGCTGACTTTAAAGGACAACTCCGGTGAGAAATGAACCTAGGGGTAATTAAAGAGATGGTTCCTGAGTAGATCGTTCTGTGGGATGCGTTTTCATGAAAATCGAATGTAAAGAGTTTTATCTCTAAAAACAGATTAGCTTACAACACTAGTCTATGGGGCACAGGGTAAGTGAAATGAAATCACTAGTTAATACCACTAACAAGGCTCAAAATAGCCTCACACTAACACAGTAGCATAATGAGGGTCCCTACATGCAAACCGAAACATTGAGAACTGTGTAAGTGTACAAACAGTTTAATAAGAAGATACTTTATAAACACAGTGCATTACGTGTTCACGGACAGGCACCATCTTGGATGACGAGTTGAGCCACGAGCGCTGTGCTAAGTGATGAACTGTGACTGAATCTCATATGGTCCGTTGTTTCCTGAAGAAAGTACTGAACGCGACAGAGAAAATAAATAAATAAAAATAAAACTGTCCATGTAATTAAACTTCACAAACTTAATTCCTATCAACCAGCTCACTTACCACAGCGTTCGTGGATCGACTCGTTGAGACTGTTTTCCAAGATGGCTGCTGTCTGTAAACGCGTAATGCACTGTGTTTATAAAGTATCTTCTTATTAAACAGTTTCTACACTTACAAAGTTCTCAATGCGTTGGTTTGCATGTAGGGACCCTCATTATGCTACCGTGTTAGTGTGAGGCTATTTTGAGCCTTTATTAACTAGCGATTTAATTTCACTTACCCTGTGCCCCATAGACGAGCGTTATAAGCTAATCTGTTTTTAGAGATAAAACTCTTTACATTCGATTTTCATGAAAACGCATCCCACAGAACGATCTACTCGGTAATCATCTGTTCTTAGGTTCAGTTCTCTTGTCTTTTAAGGTTCTCAATAAAGGAGAGTGTCTCAAGCTGTCCTTAGATTTTCCTTGAAATGATGCAAGATGTCAAAATGAACTCAAACATTTTTCATCCAATTATTCCAAGACCAAATGATCTGATCTGCTTTGCACATTCATTTAGACCTAGTTTAATTTGTTTAAAGAAACATCAGAGACAAAGTTTTCTCAGATTAAAGGGTTAGTTCACCCAAAAATGAAAATTATGTCATTATTTACTCACCCTCTTGTCATTCCAAACGCACAAGACCTTTGTTTGAATAGCATAAGAGAGTAACAGAGTCTTAGTTTGCGGATAAAGAGTATTATCGTCGCTTAAAATTACGATTGAACCACTGGAGGTTCATGGACTATTTTAACAATTTCTTTACCTTTCTGGACCTTGAAAGTGTTCATTAAATAGCTGTCTATGAAGGGGTCAGAGAGCTCTCGGATTTCATAAAAAATATCTTCACTTGTGGTCCGATGAGAAATAAAGGTCTTGCGGGTTTGGAACAACATGAGGGTGAGTAATTAATGACAGATTTTTTTCCATTTTTGAGCGAATAACCATTTAAGTGTGTCATGAACGGGAAAAAAATGTCTGGGAACTTTCACAGAACAGCATATATGGTTTTGTAGCTGTTGGGAAAGTATTTAATTGTGATGAAACTAAATAAGCGTGAAAAATCTCTGGATCTGACTTCTATATGATCAGTGATATGATGAAGCCTGAGGAAAAGGGAATGTGGCAAATTTCAATCCCTGACCTTTCTGATGTCCACTCGATTTCCAGAGCTACGGTTCCATTGCACATGAGCAGAGAGAGAATTTTCCATCACATCACATCAGTCTCATCTGGACATTTTTTTCACAACTTGGAAAAACCAAGTTGACAAAAATGTACGAAAACTTTGTCAGCCTTGCATTAGTTTTTGTCTATAATAATTTGACTCAATTGAAGAACAACAGCAGGGTTGCCAAGTTTGCAGTTTTCCCATGGAAAATGGCCTACGTTTGAACTGTGGCAGCAGGTAAATTTTTGTAAAGGTTTGACATAAGCTTTGCATAAACTGCATTTGACTGAAATGCTTGTATCAAATTTTTTACATTCCACCAATGATAAAACTAGTTTTGGGAGGGAGTTTGGAGCCTCTGAGCTCTTTTAAGAAAACAGACAGACAAGTTGAAATTGTGTATAATGCTTAACAGTGACTGTAAAATATATATTTTAGGTATGGGAGTGGCATATATTGAGTTCAATATTTGGAGAGGGTCACTGAGCTTGTTTTGAACTGTTTTTGATTGTTTGGGCTGATTTTTTTAATGCAAACCTGACAACCCTGAACAGTGTTCACTGATTGACCTGAACCATAATCTATGACATGATATGTTTAAATGAATCAGGTTTGGTTATCTTTGTTGGAACCAAATAAAAACACACCAATGAAAATATGAAATTTTTTAGGGGTAGGAAAACGCTAGCGTAGCTCAGTCAATGGGGTTTGTGTATGTGTACCGGTAATGAGACATTCTCTCACTCCACCATCTCCACTGTTAAACACTAACTGTGTGTGCCCGAGGACAGACCATGAGACTGAGAATGCAGCCCACCTAACTAGCTCAGCCTGAAGACATTGCTGTGTGTTTGTGTGTGTCAGTGGCACAGGTTTGAAAGATTCATGCCAACTAGAGTTGAGAAATCTCACTGCCCCAACAGTATCGATCGACAGTAGAAACAGGAAACAGCAGAAACTGCAGAAGCTGAATAACATTTAAATGAGATGCAACAGGAACTATTCTGTTTTGGGCTCTAAGTTCTAACTAGATTAGATATTATTGAAGAATAATTGATATGTGAACACCTGTGAACACACATCAGTTTAATTCTAAATTAAAGGGTTAGTTCACCCAAAATTGAAATTGATGTCATTAACTCCTCACCCTAATGTCGTTCCACACCCGTAAGACCTCCGTTCATCTTCAGAACACAGTTTAAGATATTTTATATTTAGCAAGTGTATGCACACTATACTGTCCATGTCCAGAAAGGGAATAAAAACATCATCAAAGTAGTCCCTGTGTGACATCAGTTAGTTCATTAGAATCTTTTTAAGCATCAAAAATACATTTTAGTCCAAAAATAACAAAAACTACGATTTTATTCAGCATTGTCCTCTCTTCCGGTTTTGTTTTCAATCCTCAAATAAAGATTTGAATGGCTGTGAATCAGCACATTGATTCATGATTCGGATCGCGTGTCAGACTGCCAAACTGCTGAAATCACGTGACATTGGTGATCCGAATCATGAATCAATGTTCTGATTCATAACTGTTCGAATCTTTGTTTGAGGAGTGTTAACAAACAAACATGGAAGAGAAGACAATCTTACTTGGGGTGTGGATCGACATTAGCGTGAGTCATTAATGACATCAATTTCATTTTTGGGTGAACTAACCCTTTAATGCACCAAGTTGCTATATGAGCCATTAACAGTGAAAAGCTTGCAGGACTATATTAATTAGCAGATTTAAAAATAAAAAATAAATTCAATACAATATTTTATTATCTATTCATACACCACTATTTTATGAAAGCAATAAACTGCACAAGGCAGTGGGTTATTTGACCATGTTTGAAGATGTCAACCACTTATCATACCTTTTATTACAGTTATTGTTAACTCACGCTCTAGACACAAGCGCACCCTTCTGGGAGAGGATCCCGTACGGCCCGTACAAGAAAACTCTTCCATATGTGACATCAAATAGACCCATACAACACAGATGAGAAACCGGAAGGAGTATTTTTGGCACAGAAATACTCCATCAAACATCTTTTAAAAAAAACTTTGTCCATGTTTAGGATGAGAATCCAAGTCTTTAACAGTGTAAAAAGCTTTAAGGTCACAAAACTCTGGGCTTTATGCTCACTTCAACAAATTACTTGAATGAGCTCATAACAGATCACTCTAAACTATAATGTAGTCACATGCATTTTCTGTAAAGCTGCTTTAAAACTATATTTATTGTGAAAACTGCTATACAAATAAATGTGAACTAAATTGAATTTATTGTTGACGCTAATACCCAGTCTCGATTAACTACAGACTCGATATAGTCTGGCTGTGGGTATTCCACTTCTAGACAAAATAACCTTGAATTTACATGTCGTTTTTTGCTAAAAAATAACTTGTATGTATGCATGATATTATATATGATATATAGATTTATGCTATTCAATCATGTAAGCAAAGTCAACAGTGATTACAAGGTGTTTGGTTTCATTTCTTTGACATGTTCATGTTCTAGATGACTAGTCTATTCTTGGGCTATGGTTTGATGTCTATTAAATTTGCACTGACAGCCCAAATGTTGCCTTGTTTTAGCCTAGATGTCAGGGCTGTGTTTAGACGGCTATTAGATGTCTTTTAAATGCAAAATAACCTGCTCATGGTGTAAGAGGGGCTGTGGAACATCCGACTAAGCTCCAGTCTCTTGTAAATGTGTCCAATGTATAAATGCAGGCATGCACGTAAATATGCAATTTTAGGGAGTTTTCTTTGTCGGAGCTCATATAGTAAGACACACACACACACACACACACACACACACACACACACTGCAGTCCAACTCACTTCACCTGTGCGCATGTCCCTTTTTTATCACATATAACAATAACTGCGCATATCAGCACATATTCCCCATATTCCCCATAACGTCACCATTGCAACACACATGAACCCCAAACCAAATTACTCAATTTTCATACTACAAAATAATCACAAATTAAGTCTCTCACCCACTAGAAAAATAAATATCCTCATTTCAGATATACAAAGAACAAATAAATCAAGTCCTTAAATATTTATGTGTATACCTGCATTAATAGGTACGTTGAACCCATTTAAAAGAGACTGGAGCTTACTCCCCTTCATTATATTTTGGACAAGTTTGTTCATGAGTTTTTCACAGCTGTGCCAATTCCCCATTCATATTAATAACGCCACCATTGCATCACACACGAACTGCAAAGCAAATTACTCAATTTACATAAAATAATCACAAAACAAATCTCACCCTGTGTATATAGTTATCGTTATAGTAACTGTCATGGGCGTAGGTTTAGGGGGGGACGCTAGGTACTAGTCCCAATCAATATTTTAAGATGGCAAAATTGTCCCCACCAATATTTTAGCAAACTCCTTCGTGCTGCTATATGGATCGATTCCGTATCTTCCCGTATTTACAAGCAAAATGACGCGTCCCGCCGTATCAAACCAATACGGGACGCGATGCACAAGATTGGGTTTTAGCGGCTTTGCTGCCATAGCGACGGAGTCTCGAGAACATGCGCTGTAAACTTGCGCGCTTTTTTAAAAACATGTCGAGCTCGCGTCCACCGTTTAAACGCAAGAGGATTTCCAGATATAGGGCTGAATAGAAAAAAAGGTATCAGTGAGTCTGTCCAGTAACTTACGATGAACCTAGGAAAAACTGCAACCTTTGCAGAGAAGCATATCAGTGTCTCAGACTGTCTGACTGAAAGCAGCAGCGATGATGACGGACACATCCGTGCTTCTAGGTAGGCCATTTAATGGATAATATATTAATATAATATTCCATACATTATCAAAGCTTGGCAGACTTATTTTTCTAGACATTAGACCGGTTAATTAATAGATTATAGCCTAATTAATGTTATTGATTTATAATTTAGCTATAGGCTATATTAATAATAAATAATCCTGTCATATAAAGTTTGACATTTAAAAAATATTTAGATAAAAATGTGACAAATAATTGCATAATAATATAGTCATAATAGTAAATTAATAAAGAAAATTTAATTTAATGTTTGAATTTCAGAACATTTTTTTTCAGTAAAGTGGTGACTGGTTCAAAATGACTGCTTAAAGAGACAGTGCACCCAAAAATGAAAAATCTGTCAATTTCCTTTTTAAACCTGTATAAATTTCTTTGTTATGTTGAATTCCTACCATGGAAGTAAATGGTGCCCCCAAAGCAGCCTGGTTACAAACTTCCTTTAAAATATCCTTTTTTGTGTTCAGCAGAACAAAGAAACTCGTACAGGTTTGGAACATCATGAGGGCGAGTAAATGATGACAGGATTTTTATTCTTGGGTGAGCCATCCCTTTAAAGTGCACCAATATAGGCTATTAAAGAGTTCTTTAGAAATAAATAAAATAATCAAATGTAAAATAATATAAAATGTGTTCTGTTGCAAGTTTGCATAGGCCTACTTGATTCCATGTTTATTGTTCAGCTGTTGTCATTGTTTAATTGTCACTCTTATCACTACTATCACTCTTTAAATGCCAAGTTCATAAATGATTTTCAAAACTGATTCAAAACTGGTTTGGAAAAAAAAAAAACTTACAAACAAAATAACTTATTTTCAATATAAAAAGTGATTGTGCATGATTATATAGCATTATGGCTTTAAAATAAAAAAATGTGGTTATAATGGAAGTCAATGGGGCAAAAACAGCCACGAACAGTAAATGAGGGAGAAACAAAAACTGATCCTGTACAAAAACTAACAATGCATCAAATCTAAAGTTGTTACTTATCTTTGACATGCTCAATAATGTGATAAGAGGTAAAAAAAAAAAAAAAAATCCAGTCCACAATCATTTTTTTATATTGAAAATAAGTAATTTTGTGTGCATGTTGTGTTTTTTTTTCCAAATCAGTTTTGAAAATCATTTATGAACTTGACAATTAAAGAGTATTTTGTCTTTTATTATTATTATGGTACTGGATTGGGCTGAAAAGCCTCATAAATTAATAATCGTTCATTCCCAAACTATGGTGCATTTCCATACTCAGTAATAAATAATAGACTATATAATCTGGGCAAACCTGGTGGGATGTCCCCACCAAAGCTGAGACCAAACCTACGCCCTTGGTAACTGTTACCATTCTTGGTGTGAACGGGTCATTAACCAGGTTAGTTTCTATATCTGTGTAGAGAGTGAAGTTGATAAACTTCATGAGTTTAATCAATCATTTGAAGAATGGCATATTTCAGTCTGGTGGCTAATTTCGGCGCAAATTAACGTGCGAAACAGGAGGAATTTCTCCCTACAGCATTTGGTGCATAGTATCAAGCTGTTCACATCTGCACACACACACACACACACACACACACACACACACACACACACACACACACACACGCTAAAGTAGAAGTCTTGCATGGCCTCAGGGGGGTTGAGTCGCATTCTGTCCATCCTTACCTCTCTCGCGTTCGCTCTCCTCTCTTCGGGGACTTCTCCTGTTAGTTTAGCGTTTTTCAGCGAGAGGCGCGTCTGCTTCTCCATATGTGCCCTGTTTGAGAGAGAGCTGAACTACACTCCATGTCACACAAGAAGTTGCTGAATTATTAAGATCTCCAGATTTTCTGTGTACTACACATCTTTGATCCATCTGTTGGAAAGACGCTCATAGCTGCTGAAGTGTACCGTACCTTTCCTCTGGCTCGCAAGCTGTCGTGGATCAAGTTTGGAAGACGTAAACTCATGTTGTCGTGATCTGAAAGTTTGACATGCTTGCATGACGCTTCTGCTTTGACCGAGTGTTTCTTCGACAATGTGGCCCAATGATTTTTTTTAGAAACTTAAATAAATTCCTTAAAACACTTCTCACACTATCACTGGTTTGTTTAATTTGTCTTGACATATCAATCAAATTTGAATTCTGTCCTTTTTGTCAGATTTATTATTTTTTTTCTTAGCGGAAGCATTATGAGGTAAGATTATAAGAAAGTTTCAACTTAAATCAGTATTATATGTCTATGTATTTTGAATATATTTAATATATATTAGACCATTAACATTTTGACTATTTAAACAACAACAAAAAAAATGTAAGAAAACGCTGTAAATTATGTAGGCTAGTGCTGCAAGGCTCCGTGAAAGGCCCTCTGTTATTTTCAATATACACTACATTGCCAAAGGTTTTGGGATGCCTACCTTTACATCCAAATGAACTTTAATTACATTCTCATTCTTAATTCGTTGGGTTTCATGTGAAATTGGACCATCCTTTGCAGCTATAACAGCTTCAAATCTTTTTTTCCACAAAGTTTAGGAGTGTGTTTATGTGAATCTTTGACCATTCTTCTTTATGAGAGCAGGAACTGATGTTGGACAAGAAGGCCTGGACCCAGTCTCTGCTCTAATTCATCCCAAAGGTGTTTTATCGGGTTAAGGTGAGGTAAGACTCTGTGAAGGCAGTCAAGTACCTCCACATCAAACTCGCTCAGCCATGTCTTTATGGACCTTGCATTGTGCATTGGTGTGCAGTCATGTTGGAACAGGAAGGGTTCATCCCCAAACTGTTCCCACAAAGTTGGGAGCATGAAATTATCCAAAATGTCTTGGTATGCTGAACCCATTAAGAGTTCCTTTTACTGGAACTAAGGGGCCAGGTTCAACCCCTGAAAAACAACCCCACACCATAATCCCTCCTCCACCAAACATTACACTTGGCAAAATGCAGTCAGGCAAGTATCGTTCTCCTGGCAACAGCCCAATGCACACTCGTCCATGGGATTGCTTGACAGAGAAGCGTGATTGGTCACTCCAGAGAACACGTCTCCACTGCTCTAGAGTCCAGTGGCGATGTGCTTTACACCACTGCATCTTATGCTTTGCATTGTACTTGAGCCCCTTTCACACTGCACGTCAGAAAATATTATTATATTAATATTGATATTATCAAATGTATATTTAATTTAATACTACTTATAATATAATACACTTTTCACACAATTGAAATCTTTATGTTTACAGGTGATATTTAGCTTAGACATTCTTCACATGTCATGTTTCAATTCAAGTTTGCACAAACATCTACACTACACTTTTCATTGATTGTGAAGAAAATTATACTTGTTTAGTTTGTGTGTAACATTCACATAAAACATGTATAATTATTCAAATGATTTATTTTACTTTTTGTTTAGATTATCATTATATTTTTTTATGATGAATTATGATATTTCGGGAATGAAAATGTGGGACAGGGTAGGCCAAGCAATAAAATCCAAACATAAAAGGCAAGACGATAAAAAGTTTACAAGATTTATTGTCACCTTCAGTTAAAATCTATAATTTGTTTTAAAACTGCCCTCTACCCTGAGACATAAAAGACCAAGAAACACCCACATACAAGCTCAAAGCTTATTACTGAATGGCAGTTCGCCACAAGCAAAACCTAGCAGGAGTTGTGGTTATAGATCGTGCAGCACAGCATGAACTCTCAATCGTTCACATCACAGCAGAGGGAGTTACAGATATTCACCGTGAAGCAACAAGCAGAAGATGTCTGCAGCGGTAGGTCTGGCTGTGTGAGTGTCAGAAGCCGTTCATCTCACCAGCAGTCATCACACCATCTCAACAGGAGCAGCAGTGTGTGATTTGGCTTATTTTATGACATGGGAGAACTCGTTCTGATGGCAAACCGCGGATGAAGATAATCATCTCTCAAATTGAGTGAATGCATGTTAGACTCAATAAGAGCTGTGATATTTTAGGCTGGGCTAAAGCGTTCTGGGTTTCTCTTCATCAAATGTCTGAAACAACATGTAGATCCCCACCGTTTAATTGCTTCAATTTTAAAATCTAGCTTGTTTTTGGTTTGTGCTATAAAAAAGTAGGATATTTTGATATATTATATATGGTATAAAAAAGTAGCTGATATTTATTTTGAATAAATTAATACTTTTATTCACCAAGGACACATTACATGACAGTAAACACTGAACATTGCAAATACCCAAATAAAAAAGTAATTAGTTACATCGCATTTTTTGAGATACGACTAACTCATACATTTTGATAGCAATAAACATAAAATATTGCAGTAATTAACTTTTTTATTGTGAGTTCTTGCAAATCAAATAAATTATTTTTCTTACTGTAAACCTATAAGTTGCCAGAACTCAAAAAAATTTAATGAGATTTTTGTTTGTTTTTTTGAATGAGAATTAGTAAGAAAATGGCAGAAAACTTGCTTATTTGCTAACAATAGCCTGCTATAGCACTTACTGAATAAGTACAGTAACTTAAAACATGGAACTTACATGTTCTCAAACCAAGCAGCATGCACCACTTGTCACCATGATGGTAACGTTCGAAAAACTGACATTAAAGGTGCGGTAAGTGCTTTCTGGTAGCCGTTGTTGATATTTCAAATCACCAAAACAAACACGCCCCTACCCCCTACCTATAGGGTCTCGCCCCTATTTTGATAGCTCCGCCCCACACATATGTAACCCAGGCAACGGAAAATCTGTGTGTAACTAATCCAGGTCAAATAATTCATTAAAAAGTCACCCCTTCCATCACAAAAACACAAACCGTTCTCATTAACAACTTGATAGTACACGAGCACGACAGTCCAACTAACGAACATATTACAATTATGACAAGATTAGAGTTATAGCGATCACAAAACACAAACCGTTCTCATGACAACTCGATAGTACCCTACACGAGCACGAGTCGAACTAACGACATATTACAATTATGATCGGATAAGGATTATATAGATCATGAAAAGAGGAAACAAACATATTTTAGGAGTATAGTTTCTTACTTGTCGGACACATTTTGTGAGCTGCCGCTTGAAGCACACGGTGAGGAGATTTAGATGCTCCATACGGTGTGGAAATGAACGGGTCTTTATCGTCGCTGAAGTGAGACACAATACGATCGTAAATGGACAAACAAGCGAACATGATACACGCGCATAGTGAAGCAAAAGCAGCATATTAGTTCTCGGCTAATGTCCGCCATGTGTGTCCTGTGTTTTGAATAATGACGTGCACTGAGCGCTCTCTTCTCACCATCATTAGTAGACTCGCCCCTTACCTGCTTATTGGCTACAAGTTTATTATTCCACTCGGCCCGAGCCCGTTTTGTAAAACAGTTTTGAAATAACACTTACCCCACCTTAAACAGAAACTCTTTTACATTAGCATAACAAAATATTATACTAAGTCTCCCTTACCATTAATCTTGCACAAAAACATTATATAACACATTTTAGCATTTTAGCTCCCTTTCAAGTGCAATGGGCAAAGCATTCTGGGAATAAAATAAAATATATATATATAAAATTGTATTAAATATATAATTATAAATATTAATATATTTGTATTACTTTGCAGTTCCTGAATTCAACCGCCAATTTGACATTTGGCGTTTGGCGAGGGTTATTTTTTTTGCCCCTGCTCAAACCTTTTCAACTGTCTCCATCTTTATAATATCTCCATATTAATTTCCTTCATATTTCTCTGAATTTGTGACAATGAGACCTGTCATTGATGCTCACAGATCTTCATCCAGAAGGCAAAGAGGGTTTAAGTGTGTCAGGGGTATAAAAATAGCAGGCCATTAACAGTAATTTAACACATCTTATATAGGGGCAGCTCACAATGGCTCCTCTGTGCGCATATAAGGGACAGTGGATCACAATAGCATAATGGGCTATATTAAATCTATTGTTATTATTAGGTGTCATTCTGTTATCTCCTGTGCGTTTAATTTAATTGCATCTGAGAATTGAATCCTGAAGTTATGATAAAGTGTGCAGACCTGGATTATCTATTCTGGATTGTATAAGGAATAGTCATAACTGGGGATTTTATTTGCTTGTCAGAGTAACTCTTAAATTATTAAATATTGTCTATTTTAAATATTTAAGTAGAGAAAATGAGCAAAATGGCCGCAGTCGGATATGCCTTTACCATGCGACGTGCATCTTCTTCTCATTCTGATGTTGTGTCCTTTAATCTTACTGGTGTCTGTTGTGTCGTCTCGGCCCTTTTGCCTTGATGACCTTTGCACTTGACATTCGCATGATTCACATGTGTAGAGTGACGGGCGGCCCGAGGGCCAGACGAGCCTTTAGAGAGACTCCATTATTTACTGCGCTTTCTGTGGAGCTGAATTTCAAATGCATTGTTTTTGTGCATTCTGTCTGAATCCTATTCAATATGCTACATCACAAAGTATGATTTTGTTTATAATAAAATGTTCCAGTATTTACAGGCAGAATTATTCAGGCAGTCAGTTACGATGCTGCATGGCATAAATAACAGAAATAAATTTAAAGAAACTACTGGCTGTTCTACATGTATGAGGCTGCGGCCAAGCTCGGTTCCTCTTTATAAATAATAGATAAATAGAGTGTATGGGAAGAGCAGAAAGCAGTGAAATACTGTGAGATTGTGAGAAGAGGGCTGGTAGAAGAGATGAGGGCCGGAATCAAAGCTAAATGTGTGTTTGTGACAGTATAGTGTGTTAACATGCACTTATGTGTGTGCATTTGCTTTTGAGTGCTTTTGCGTGGCTTTGTGTCTTTGAATAAATGAGAAAGGAAGACGCGGAGAGTGACAGAGATGAGACTTCAAACGCTGAGCAAAGCAAAGACTGGATTCTATAAGCATCGCTAAAGTTCTTTTTCTCAACTCTACTTCTCATTCTTACAGTTCTGGGTTTGTTTTGTGCAGCGCGGCTCTTGACTAGCTGGCCGCTGACATGAATATTTCTGCTAGATCTTGTAGCATTGTATACATATGATCAATGCTGTGCTCCACAAAGCGTTTCCTTTGACAGAATATAGCGTGGTGACCATAGCTCCTGCTAAAATGATCAATTGTATTTTATAAAAAGAAAACGAGAGTGCTGCTAAGCGCAAAATGTGTTGCTATGATGTCATTTTTTCTTTAAATTCATTTTTTTTTTGTAGTTCCAATATAATTAGCAGTTTTACTGTAGTCCCTACGAAAGGAAAATATATTTACCAATATATTACTTGAAATATATTTTAATATATTGTAAATATATGGAATAATATATTGATGGTATTATAAAATATATTATATATTCATGTAATATATTGCAAAATATACAAATGATTGCCGCGTTCAATATATTGAAAAATATAAATATTAATTCCCATACATGTGAATATATTGCCTGATGTATTGCATTAAATTTTCCAATATACTGCAATATATTTTTGTTTCATAAGGGGTAATTATGGTCATTTGGCAGTTAGCATGCATGTATACAGCTGCACTTATACAAATACACTGACCAGGCATAACATTATGAGGCTTTTGCTTCCTGAAACCATTCCTGAACCATTTCTGCTTTGTGTCAGGAGCATTATCCTGCTGGAAGAGCCACAGCCACCAGGGAATACCGTTTCTGGAATACTGAAAGGGTGTACATGGTCTGCAACAATGCTTAGGTAGGTGGTACGTGTCAAAGGAACATCCACATGGATGGAGGACCCAAGGTTTCTTAGCAGAACATTGCCCAAAGCATCACACTGCCTCCGCCGGCTCGCCTTCTTCCCATAGTGCATCCTGGTGCCATGTGTTCCCCAGGTAAGCGACGCACACGCACCCAGCCATCCATGTGATGTAAAAGAAAATGGGATTCATCAGACTTAGATTAATTTTGTTGCTCACACGTCCACTGTTGGCACTTTCAGCAGTGGACAGGTGTCAGGGGTCAGCATGGGCACCCTGACTGTTCTGCAGATATGCAGCCCCATTCGCAACAATATGCTCTGTGTATTCTGACACCTTTCTATCAGAACCAGCATTAACTTAGAAACTTAGCATTTTGAGCTACAGTAGTTTGTCTGTTTGATCAGACCACATGGCCAGCCTTCGCTCCTCACGTGCATCAATGAGCCTTGGCCGCTCATGACCCTGTCACCGGTTCACTGTTCCTTCCTTGGAGCTCTTTTGATAGATGCAGACCGGGAACACCCCACAAGAGCTGCAGTTTTAGTGATGATCTGACCCAGTCTTCTAGCCCTCACAATTTGGCCCTTGTCAAACTCTTTCAAATTTTTACGCGGACAAAATGTTCACTTGCTGTCTAATACATCATACTCACTAACAGGTGTCTTGATGAAGACATAAATCAATGTTATTCACTTCATTTTTTAAAACAAATAAATATATATATTTTTATTTAGCAAGGATGCATTCAATTGATATAAGTGACATTAAAGACCTTTATAATGTTAAATATTTCAAATTCTGTCATACCTGTCAGCCAGAGCTGATCACCAGAAGGCACTTCTCCCTAGTCCTTTGCCATTCCATCATGGACTACATTTCACCTAAACCTTTGCCTGGACTAATTGTAATGTGATTACATCCACGGGCGGTGTCTCATTATCTGTGTCTTATATGTTCAGTGTTACACTGCCCTTGTATCCTGGTTTCTAATGTCTTAGTTTCGATCTTCTGCCTGTTGTCCTGGATTTCCCTATTTGCCTGTGTTTTCTGCTCTGGTGTTTATTGTCTGGATTATCTGCACAGTGTTTTGAGCAATTGCCTGGTAAATTATGCATGGATTATGATTCCGGATTGCCCAATAAAATCTAGACGCACCCTAGCGGCAGCAAATCTAATCTGCCGCGAGTGTCGTCTAGCAACTCTCAATACACTTCTGAGCTGTAAACGCCAAACTCTGGTCGGGCCAATCACATCATGTATAGAGTCGGTGGGCGGGGCTTAACATAATGACGGCCGAGTTGCGTTTGTGTGCTTCTAGTAAACACAGAAACTGGCGAACGGCGGTCTTTCGAATCGGCTTTGACCGCGACTCTGGAAGACTTGGAGTTAAGCTTTTCTCTGAGAAAAGAACAAAGAACGGCACTGAAGTCATTCTTAAGAAGGGAAGATGTGTTCTGAGTTTTGCCGACCGGATACGGCGAATGTTTAATCTATCAACTAGATCTGGTTGGTTGTAGCGCAATCCAATTGCCTGCACGCCATGCAGAGGGAGTTTGATAGACAACCGTTTATCCCGCCCCTGGAGTAATGATGCTGAAAATTTAGCTTTGATCACTGGAATAAATTATAATTATATTCAGATGGGAAACCGTTATATTAAATGGTAATAATATTTAATATAATATTGTTTTGCTAAAATAAATGCAGCCTTGCCTTGGTGAGCCAGATAGACAGACCCAAACTATATAGTTTCTGCCAATAAAATTACTTTGCACTTTAAAATCACTTCCCCCTTTTTTTTCACACTAACACATTTGAAGGCAAACGCACACATACTGTTAGAAATGAGGACCTCTATGAACTCCTGCTGCTGCACAATTCCCATGAACACCAGCAAGGCTACTGTAACCCTCTTTTCCCGAGACAAAGGAACAGCTCTATGGAAACAGCAGACGAGATGGATGCCTGTCAGCACAGCACACATACGGTCCCCTCGGCCATTGTGTAATATCCTGGACCGAGTCCTTCAGGGCCTATTGACCCCTGCAGACGCTGTAAATCTGCGTGCCGACAGAACGTCAGGGAAAGAGCTAGCAAAAGCCTGTTTTAGAGGCCTGGATTATTCTGTTGTTGTGCTGCAGAACTGTGGAGATGTCTGTCGTTTGCCATTTAGCCCGTCAAGAACCCTCAGGGCTCTCGTTTAACCACTGCCATTTAGTCAGTGTCCAGTTGTTAACTCTAAGGGGGCTGAAATAGTTACAAGAATATAAAACTTGATGGCCCCCCTTAGAGGAGACAAAGGCCTACATGAAGCTCGTCCACCGCAGGATTAATGGCTTTGTGTTTCTCCTGCAATTTATATGACTATGGCTTTCTCTTTTTCTTAACAGAGATCCCCACAAGCTGTCATAAAGATGAGTCTCCTCACTCGAGAGAGATGTGAAGAGTGTTTTTATACTGCAAAGTCGTGACATTAAGTTTAATGGGGTGAAACAGGTGTTTATTGTGGCACGACTCCACACAAATGCTCTTTGTGTGCAAATAAAAAAGGAGCGTGCGAAACACTTGTGAAGAGATTTTGTTATAGAGTGTTTTGTCTGCCTTATGTTTTTAATTCTATATTTTTCTGGTCTATCTTGGGGGAAGATTATTGTGGTTTTTTTAAGATACAATTTCATGTAGTTTTGGTCATGTCAAGTAGTTCCTATAAATCTTTGCCTGGACTCATTTTAACATCCACCTGTGTCTCATCTGGTTAAACTCTGCCCATACGTCCTGTGTTTTCTGACATTCATTGCGAAGTCTTGTATGTTACACTGCCATTCAGTGATGTAATTGTGATCGAAACCCAATGATGTAATGTCAGATGCTTCAATTGATTTTTACCAAAATAATGATCAATTTAATGAGATTATTATATGCTATTTCTGTATCTCTCTTAAACTTGCCTAACCAAATTGATCATAAAATTACATGCTATTCTTCATCATTTAGATATTACATTTTTTTTTAATGAGGAAACTGTGATTGCATTATAGAAACATCAGAAAGTATACTACCTAATCCAACATTTTACAACAAATGACTTCTGTTTCACTGTGGTATGGTTGACGGGTTGTCTGACTTGAGGGGGTGTTCCAGTTAAAAGTTTGTACTGGGACAAATGGATGCTCCATATGTTCTCCAGCTAGAACTAGTAAAAGTTTGTTTATGAGTAGGCGGAACAGCCATTAGCTGTGATCACAGAAGCAGGTTGTTGTATGGGTGGGTCCATGTTAATGGGTTTATGTTGGCGAGGGGTGTTGGTAGGGTTAATAGCTCTCAGTTCATGACCGCGGCACGGGACTCTTTCTCAAGGTTAACCAAACCCAGCCCAGCCGCACGCCGCTGGGGTTTACGAGGCCCACGGCACGGCACACGGCACGCTAAAGAGCCCGTAATAATGACACCAATTACTGCATTCCGCTTAAACAAACGGCAGGCTACACAAACCTAATCACGCTCACATCTCATCGGCGCTAATGAGATAAAGACTCCAATTAATCCTGTGCTAATTGCTGTGGCTCATTTTCAGAAAGCATTCAGATGCAAGCGTGGTAATGAGAGGCAGACTGTGCTGAAGGCTGGAGGTGCGTCCCGTCGCCTAGAGCCGGATGGGCACAAATTACATTTATTACACAAATCACTGACTGCTTACAGTTACGTTCACGCCGCAGCTGCCGATAGAGAGCTACCATCCTTAAACAGATGCAGACAAACTGATGTAGGACAGATCAGAGCATTCTAGGCTATCTATCTATCTATCTATCTATCTATCTATCTATCTATCTATCTATCTATCTATCTATCTATCTATCTATCTATCTATCTGTCTGTCTGTCTGTCTGTCTGTCTGTCTGTCTGTCTGTCTGTCTGTCTGTCTGTCCGTCCGTCCGTCCGTCCGTCCGTCCGTCCGTCCGTCCGTCCGTCCATCCATCCATCCATCCATCCATCCATCCATCCATCCATCCATCCATCTATCTATCTATCTATCCAGATAGATAGATAGATCTAGAGTACACTGTTATATTGACAATATGACACAAGGACTTGTCATTCTGATGGCACTGATGTGTTTATTGCCATTAATTCTTCATTTTGAGAGATGAAATAAGGATTTTGAGCAAGTTACATGCTTTTGCAGGTAATCCATTGTGTGGTGCTGTTTGTACAAATTGTTTTGAGAAAAATTCACTGACTGGTTAGCAGGAAAGTTTCTATATTTCATATTTAAAACATTTTGTAGATCAGACTGGAAAAACACTTTATTTCTCAGAATGATTTACCTGTTGTGTTCACGCCATTTTAATTGAAAGTCCATTCCTGTGGAGTGTGGCCAAGATAGATAGTCTTGGTAGTCAAGATAGATCTTGATAGTCAAGATAGATCTATCTATCTATCTATCTATCTATCTATCTATCTATCTATCTATCTATCTATCTATCTATCTATCTATCTATCTATCTATCTATCTATCTATCTATCTATCTATCTATCTATCTATCTATCTATCTATCTATCTATCTATCTATCTATCTATCTATCTATTTTTTTCATATAGCGATAGCTAAGATAGAAACTATTAATAAAATATTATTTTTTGTGGAAAGTCCAGTCTGTATGTCTGCTTTGTCTCTTTATGTTCTTAATCTTTCCTGCTGTATTTATTCGCATCATTTTGCATCGTCCATCTTAGTTTCAGTAGTAAACGACCCCTCATTTTACAGTAACAGATTAACGCTTGTAATTGTGTAAAGTGTGCTTGATGATTAAAGGTTAGAGGTTAAGAGTTTTTCTTCTTCTGCTGGTCACTGTCACTGAGCAGGTCAGACTGTAATGGTCATGAACGTCTCCACTGACACAATGACATTCATGGCGACCTCATTAAGGTTAGCGAGGCCATTAACACCACACACGTGAACCTACGGCACGCGGCCGGTCCTTCATGAAATCACCCATAAATCCTGACGTAAGCCGTCCGCCTCGAGTCCTCCGCCCTCTTCGGTTCCTCTGCCGTCTTTCAGCCATTCCTCCAGCGCTCCTTAATTGTAGCACTCATAGTTTTCATCTTTTTCTTCCCTGTGTTGACATGCTGTAATGGTCTGTCCTTTCAGAGTGGACGTGCGTCGCCTCTGCCATTACAGAAGCCATTTTCATTCCCAGCGGCTGGACGTTGGCTCTCTCTAAATCACCTGCTCATGTAATTGCTCCATACTTAGCCAAACAGCTCTGCTCTCCACTCTTTGGCTGAGTGCATTAACTTGAGCAGATGCGTGGAGCCACAAACCCGCACAAATGAAAAATCACAAATGATTTCTTTAAATGAAAATTCCGTCATCATTTATTCTCATGCCATTTCAAGCATGATTGTGTATCTTCTTGCAAATGCAAACAAATAAAATGCAAATATTCATTGACAGGCAGTTGCGATTTTAATTTATATCTTCATCTCAAGAAAGATAATAACTTAGATAGACCACTATTTGAATTGATTTGGCCACACTCCACAGGAATGGACTTTCAATTAAAATGGCGTGAACACAACAGGTAAATCATTCTGAGAAATAAAGTGTTTTTCCAGTCTGATCTACAAAATGTATTAAATATGAAATATAGAATTCTTCTCAGTTGCTTTGGCACACTTTCCTGCTAACCAGTCAGTGTATTTTCCTCAAAACAATTTGTACAAACAGCACCACACAATGGATTACCTGCAAAAGCATGTAACTTGCTCAAAATCCTTATTTCATCTCTCAAAAATAAGAATTAATGGCAATAAACACATCAGTGTCATCAGAATGACAAGTCCTTGTCTCATATTGTCAATATAACAGTGTACTCTGTCAGTATATTCAGATGTAAACTATTTTGATGATAATGATTGAAAATTCACAAGACTGCACTCTATCGGTATGGCATATACATTTCCAGAGTATGAATTTACTGTATTATTTACTATTTACTGTATAATGTAAAATGCAAGTGGACTACAGTAATAAAGCATTCCAATAAGTGTACAGTATTAGAGCATTGTCTGATTACATGCCAAATTCTGTTTGTAAAGTTCGAATGATTGAGGAAATGGTTGTTCTCCTAACATTCGGCTGTACCTTTTGACCCACCTCAGCCGTAAGGTTGAGAACATGGTCCGCCCATACTTCATCAGCAACATGTCTACGCTTGGCTTCCTCTACCTTTTCCACTGCTTTGCCTCCGTACCCTTCCACCACACATTCTTACTCCTCTTCTTCTTCCTGGCTGTTTTCCCTGTTTGTTTATCTGCTGTTCTTCCAATTATAAGAAACTGTAGTGTTGTCATCTATATATGTTTGCCAAATAAAGGGAGATGCATCTCTGAGCTATTATAGAGAACTGGTTGATTATTGGTTGATCTAGCCCTTTACATTTCTCTTCATTACTGAAATTTGTTTTTGTGACATATGGGGACATTCCATAGGTGTAATGGTTTTTATACTGTACGAACCGTATTTTCTATCCCCTACACTGCCCCTGCCCCTAAACCTACCCATCACAGGAAACATTCTGCATTTTTACTTTCTAAAAAAAATTAATCCTGTATGATTTATAGGCATTTTGAAAAATGGGGACACGGCATATGTCCTCATATTTCCCCCTCTCCTATAATACCTATGTCATACCCATGTCATTATACACATTTGTGTCCTCATATGTCACAAAAACATGCCCACACACACACACACACACACACACACACACACACACACACACACACACACACACACACACACACACACACACACACACACACACACACACACAGAAATGTCTCATAGAAATGTATAGAAATTACACAACGCAATATGAAAACTATTTTGCATTTAATGACTTGTGCAAGGAACTTTACCAAAGAATTAGCAATTTGTTCAAAATAATGAGCTTTTATGATTGATAGATAGATAGATAGATATATAGATAGATAGATAGATAGATATATAGATAGATAGATAGATAGATAGATAGATAGATAGATAGATAGATAGATAGATAGATAGATAGATAGATAGATGGATGGATGGATGGATGGATGGATGGATGGATGGATGGATGGATGGATGGATGGATGGATGGATGGATGGATGGATGGATGGATGGATGGATAGATAGATAGATAGATAGATAGATAGATAGATAGATAGATAGATAGATAGATAGATAGATAGATAGATAGATAGATAGATAGATAGATAGATAGATATGCACAAATGACTAGATAATGCGGAGGCTGAACAAGTAGTTTTGAGAAATTTAGTTTAGTTTAGACCTCGAACTGTAAAGAAGGATCAGTCAGTTGACACAGTCAGAATATCCACTGATATAAACAAACATGCCTGGATTGTGTAGCATCTCCGTGTGTGTTTTCCGGTCACTTAACCCTGGTACTTTGCTCAGCGGGTTGAGTATGAAACGCCTGCGGCCATTTGGCGGGTTTGTTGAGGAGACAGGCAGCTTCATCGATTTTGTGACAATTGGAGAAAATCGAGCAGGAAAACAAGAGCGAAAGTTTCAATTTGCTCAAATTTAAAGGCCACAATGGATCTTTTGTGACTTCTAGAGCAGAAAATTATTGAAATCAAGACGCCATTATCGGTCAGTCACATACAATATTCCTTGCTTTGTGAACTTCCCGTTCTATGGTATTAAACTTGTAGGGGTGCCTGGGAGAAATTATTAGGTTAAGTGAAACTAGCAGATGCTAGACGTTATTGCAAATCATGCGACAGTTGATCACGGTTCTCGAATATATTATCTGAGAAGCAATTTTGATTTGTTTAGGATGTTTTCATCGAACCCTATTTGTTACCTCAAGCATTCAGAAGTGAAATGCCACACAACCTCATACTGTTCAGCCATTACTCCAGTCTAAATATTCTTTATGATGATTATTTTGTATAGCAGAGTCCTTCTTGCAATTTGCATTTTCACATGATTTCCATTGCTTTATTGGAAAAACAGTCACAGTCTTTTCCTCCTGAATCTGAGTGGGCGGGACTCTGTTCTGGCTGTCGGCTCTGCCAACGATCGCAGCAGCCCATTGGCTAATTACTCAGTCAGTGCGGTATTGACAGCTGACCGCACACCTATCGATCAGATCCCTCAAACACAAATTAATCAAGCCATATTCTGGCCTGAGAAAAGATGGATCTGAGCCAAGGCAGATACTTAACCGAGTAAGATGTTCTAGCATCGACAGAAATTACGGGACAGTTTCTGAGGATATTTGCAGAGGGAACGTATGCATGAGGATGCTATTGATGGAGAATAAACCTCCAGAGAGCTTGAAGAAATATACAGCTGTGAGGAGTGGAGAGATGCACTATAAGGCTGTTACAAGATTTTAAAAGCAAAAGATCAAATATGGGCTTGCATCCTGTGTGTCCTGAGGAGATTTTAAACTTTGAGAAACATTGTTTCTGTGTTTGTTGGACAGTTTTGACATAGTGGGTCATTGTTTGCGGTAATGGGACGAGTTTCATATTCATTCAGGAGCTCGGCTCTCCTGAGGCTGGGAAATTAGATTAAACAGAAGTTAAATATGGCAACTGGTATTTTTAGAAGGTTTTTGAAGATTTGAAGACCACAACATACTTGTACTTGTTGACTAAAATATCAATGAGGACAACATTGTTTTTGTCAGTCTTGTCATTTAGAGAGGGATTTTAAAGAGTTAGAAACTTTGCAAAGCTCAATATTGATTTTGCACCTTCTGCACACACTGCAAGATTTGAAATGGATATATTCTTACGTTTATTTAACACCTGACGTGATCTCACAGGGAAGCGGATGTAAACTAAATGGATGCTGTGTCGCGGCAACTTACTGTATCAATACAGTTTCTTTTTTAGAGAATAAACAGCAGTGTCATTGCCAGACTTGCCACATTTCGGCCTGTTGTTCCTCCATACAGCTGCAAGTTGTTTCACGGCTTCCATTTCGGTCCCCATTGGTATTGTGGGAGTACTGACATAATCATCCTGAATCACTAAACATGTTTGATATTATTGCGTGTCCGTGAGCAGATCTAGAGGTTTTAGATTTGATCTGTAAACGCCTCACATTACCAGATAATGTGGGCCGAACATCAGAACAAGCCGATGCTCTGGACATGATTGTGTTCTCTGTATGTTGGGAGGGGTAAATCGAGCATAAATCGGCCTGAAACTCCTCTGAGACTGGCATTAGATTGTGTCTTTAATAATACACACTATGCGATTGACACTCATAAATGAGCAACGTTTTGAACCTGATTTCGGCATTTGTCAGCGATTTCCACAATACTGTGAGTGAGGGAAAATCGGGGCTAAAATCGTGCCGTGTGTAGACTGTGTACCTGGCATTAAAGGGGTGCTATTATGCTTTAGTGTGGAATGTTGCTGCTTGGTCCTAAGAAATATCTGCAAGGTTACAAAGCTCAAAGTCCACTACAAAGGCAGATTTTTTTATTTTACAGAATTTACTTTCCAAGAACGACAACAAACTACTTGTTTTGACTACATTTTTTTTGGGGTGGGGGGGCTTTGCGAAGTCATAATGTTTTTAATTTAAAAAAAAAAATCCCCACCCACAGAAAATGCAAAAAAGGGGATGAGGCCTAGTTGAGCTGGTTTTGAGAGGACTCATTTGTTGACTTAGAATGGTTTAAATTTATTTTAAACACTGTTCCTGAACATTATAATCGCAACAGTTATCTGTGCGTTACACTTTTTTGCGTATGAATTTGTCAGGACAATCTGTTGTTTGTTTCTTATTATTTGTAATTTAAGCGTTTTCTATTAACAGTTATAGGTTTTATGTTATTTCTACGATGTAAACAAAGGGCAAAGCTTTGCCCCAGCTAGCCTGTAAGCCGACATTGGTGTTGATATAGTGTTTATCTTTTGTAATCTCTCTATTTACCTTGTTTTTGTGATAGATTACTGTTTGTATTACTATAGTTTTCATGATTAAATGGTGCATAACATTGTATCTAAAATGTATAAGAAAATTACAAAAAAACAAACATACCACTCTGAACAACCTGTGAAATCTGTGCTTGCAAAGTCTGTGCATGAAATCCGCTCTGGACAATCCTTTTGTTCATTAACATTTGTAAGTCTGAATCAGGCTTGAACTGGTTTAAAAATGACGACATTCTTAAAGGGTTAGTTCACCCAAAAATGAAATTGATGTCATTAACTCCTCACCCTAATGTCGTTCCACACCCGTAAGACCTCCGTTCATCTTCAGAACACAGTTTAAGATATTTTATATTTAGTCTGAGAGCGTATCTAAGTGTATGCACACTATACTGTCCATGTCCAGAAAGGGAATAAAAACATCATCACAGTAGTCCATATGAGACATCAGTTAGTTCATTAGAATCTCTTGAAGCATCGAAAATACATTTTAGTACTTTATTCAGCATTGTCTTCTCTTCTGCGTCTGTTTTCAAACCTCAAATAAAGATTCAAACGGTCATGAATCAGCGGATTGATTCATGATTTAGATCGCCAATGTCACGTTATTTCAGCAGTTTGACACCCAATCCGAATCATGAATCAATACGCAACTAACCAATCACAGCGCATTTTGTCGTTCAGAAGGACGGGCTTCATTGAAACCCGAACTAATGACATGTTTGAGCCAGACTGGAGAGAAAGGAGCTGTAATAATGTAAAATATGTGAAAAATGATGTATTTTTTTTAACCAAGCATGAAAGCATAGTGCACCCCCAAAACAAAATGGAGGTAACAGCAATAAGATAAAAAAAAAAACATTTAATAATAATAATAAAAATAATGCATAAATAATAATTTATAATAAACCCATAATAATATTTAAAGTAATAATTGAAATAGTTCTTTCACAAGGTAATATATTTAATTTGGCTAACTGTGATGTTTACAGGCGTATTAATATAGACTTCAATTGATGTGCATAACAACTGATCAGCTTTTTTACAATGGCTTTTAATGCATTCAGTTACACTTTATAGGCAGATCTGTTTACTAATCTGAAATGAAAGTTTTTAGAGCATCAATTGGTAATATTGATTAAGGAGTTATAATTGTAATCAGGATTTTCCATTGGAGAGATGTGTGATGAAAAGAGTGTGGTGTGAGTGGATTTACTGTGGAGGGCTGGTGTTGTTCGTGTAGTAGACAGAAAGGATTGAAACACACGTCAGTGGTGTGATTAAACGGTAATGACACGCTGGAGCGTCAGTGTGTTCTCTTACAGGATTTGTAGTCCCGGCTGGCACACACACGCACTGTCTGAGGTACTATACATCACCTGCTCTCTCTCTCTCTCTCTCTCTCTCTCTCTCTCTCTCTCTCTCTCTCTCTCTCTCTCTCTCTCTCTCTCTCTCTCTCTCTCTCTCTCTCTCTCTCTCTCTCTCTCACTCTCTCTCTCACTCTCTCTCTCTCTCTCTCTCTCTCTCTCTCTCTCTCTCTCTCTCTCTCTCTCTCTCTCTCTCGCTCTCTCTCTCTCTCTCTCCTCTGTGTGTGTGTGTGTGTGTGTGGCTCTGTTCCAAAACCCAGGAAGCTGCCTAACTAGACAGCATTTTAAGCCAACACAAACATGATTCTGACACAGGTAGGCAACCTCATGTTTCTGTCTTCTTATGGACAAAGTAAAACGTAACATTACGTGTCCTTTACAGAATGCATCGCAACTACAAGATTACCGACATTGACAAAAATGTTGATTATGGGTATGCTATAATAAAATATAATATTGTACTATTATAATAACGTAAAATTAAATAATACAAATAAATAAAACATAATAATTTTAAACAGTTTTCTTCCAGAAACGAACACATCACGATGTTCCTCATTTAAATAATTCCCATCTAAGCCATACACAGATTAAAATGGCGGGCCTGGTTGAGTAACTGGTGTGTTGAGACTCGTGGTTGAGGTAAGAGGTGGGACATTAAAAGTGCTTGACCAATCACAACACACTACTCCAGTCGACCAATCAGAGCACATTGTGCTTTTAAGGAGGGGCTTCATAGAACAGAGTGTTACTGACAGACTGGGATGAGAGGAGCTGCAACAATGTCAACAAAGGGGGAAATCATGTTTTTTTTTTTTTTTACATTCAAGCATGAACATTATTTTAGTAAAGAGCAAAAATAAAATCAGTACTTTATAAAAGAGCATAATATGGCCTATTTAAAATACAGAGAAAAAAAACTAAATTCTAATTTACAATGGACTATTTTAACCCAATATTTTTGTATGCAGTATATATGAATGCAGTTAGAGCATCATGCTGCTAGCTTAGCAGTCATGAATCATGTTGCTGCCTTAAAACGCAGCTGCATATGTATGTTGGATCAGAGCCAATCAACAATTGAGAGCACAGAAGTATACCTAGCAAAACAAAAAAAGCCTGTGTGATTTCATCCTCTTACTGACAGACTTTCAGGAGTTATTTCTCATTGCAGTCATGCCTGCAGTAAATACCTCACTTTACCCACGCTGCTCCTGTCGTGACCTCTGACCTCCATCCACACTGTCGTGTTCCCCGGCTCAAGGCCAGCCGGCCGTCAGCGCTGCAGAAAAGTGGGCGGTAATTCACAACCCTCCACATCACCTGCCAGAAGCTATTGATTTTTGTTTCCCCAATCTCCAGAAGAGAAGCAGAGGAAAGATTAAAAACACTGTCAGTTTGGAGTTGAATAAGGATGGTGAGCGAGCGCATGCGAGAGAGAGAGAGAGAGAGAGAGAGAGAGAGAGAGAGAGAGAGAGAGAGAGAGAGAGAGAGAGAGAGAGAGAGAGAGAGAGAGAGAGAGAGAGAGAGAGCTTTAGACTCTTAAAGGGAAAGTTAACCAAAAAAATCAGTAATTCATTAGTTCATTACTCCATCCTTTTTAATTGTGTATGACTTTTATTCTTTCATGCTGCTCTTCTGTTGTTTATCAAGCTCTAAAAAAAGGGCATATAAAGTGCCGTTAAAGTATCATATATCATATACAGTGGCCTTGTGCGATATATTACAAGTCTACTGAAGACATGCAAAACCTTTTGAGGAACATACCAAATTTAAGCCATTATCTACATAAAACAGCGAAGAGTAATTCAAATACATTTACATTTAATCATTTAGCAGACGCTTTTATCCAAAGCGACTTACAAAAAAGGGGAGAGTAATAGAAGCAACGGAACAGACAAGGCCAAAAACCTAAGAGCTGTAAGAAATCTCAATTAATTAGCACAATACACAACATTTTTTTTTTTTTTTTTTTTTTATAAATTAAAGTGCACATAAAGGTGCAATGTGTAATATTTATGAGGATCTATTGGCAGAAATGCAATTTAATATACACAACTATGTCTTCAGTGGTGTATAAAGACCTTACATAGTGAGCCATTAAGTTTTTATTACCTTAGAATGAGCCATTTCTATCTACACACACCGCGGGTCCCCTTACAGTGAAGTCTCCATTTTGCATGTTTGTACAGTAGCCCATAATGGACAAACTTCTCTGCAGAGCGAGAGCCACTCTCTGCTGTCTCAGACCACGTCATCTTTGTCCTGTTTCGGCCACCTGTAGTATGTTTGAATATCAGTTCAATAACCTAGAAATCTAGACGCACCCTAGCAGCAGCAAATCTAATCTGCCGCGAGTGTCGTCTAGCAACTCTCAATACACTTCTGAGCTGTAAACGCCAAACTCTGGTCGGGCCAATCACATCGTGAACAGAGTCGGTGGGCGGGGCTTAACATAATGACGGCCGAGTTGCGTTTGCATGCTTCTAGTAAACACAGAAACTGGCAAACGGCGGTCTTTCGCATCGGCTTTGACCGCGACTCTGGAAGACTTGGAGTTAAGCTTTTCTCTGAGAAAAGAACAAAGAACGGCACTGAAGTCATTCTTAAGAAGGGAAGATGTGTTGTGAGTTTTGCCGACCGGATACGGCGAAGGTTTTAATCTGTCCACGAGCTCTGCTTCACCTTTGCTGCTCTGGTTGGTTGTAGCGCTATCCTATCGCGTGCAGAGGGAGTTTGAAAGACAACCGTTTATCCCGCCCCTCAGATTGAGCTGTCGATGGTGAGTTTCCAGACCAAACATCTTGATGTGGGTCTGGCTTGTTAGGCTACAATTCAAACTCACCTATATGCATTATAGCTGCATATTTATACATGTGAACATTTTTACTCGCGATCACGGCTCTTGATGCCCAAGGGAACGTCTGCCAATTCCACCAAGTGGTTGAAACATATAATTTTGTGAATTAAAACTACTTTTTTGTTGTTTGAATGTTCAAACATGTTGTGCAGTATTGAGTCAGTTTTTTAGAATACATCAAAGCTGTGGAATTTGCACATGTCTGTTTTTAAATGTTAAAAGTAATTTTTATTCATACAAATTATATGTTTCAACTGCATGGTGGAATTGGCAGACGTTCCCTTGGGCTTTAAGCAAGCCCCGTGACAGCGTGTAAAAAACTTTTTCGAGTATAAATATGCAGCTAATATGCATGTAGGTAATTTTGAATTTATATTTCATGTCAATATAATGGTTACACACTTAAATATATCTTTATTATATCTTTGTAAGACTGGACAATCTATAGAGCAATAGCAAGGAAAACTAACTTTATTGCACTCCGAGAGCCCCCTCGTGGTCGGAGCATTTCCGTTGTGTTGTGATGATTTCCTTGTGTTGTGACGATTTCGTTGTGTTGTGATGATTTCCTTGTGTTGTGATGATTTCCGTTGTGTTGTGACGATTTCGTTGTGTTGTGAAGATTTTGTTGTGTTGTGACGATTTCGTTGTGTTGTGAAGATTTCGTTGTGTTGTGACGATTTCGTTGTGTTGTGACGATTTCGTTGTGTTGTGACGATTTCGTTGTGTTGTGATGATTTCGTTGTGTTGTGATGATTTCGTTGTGTTGTGATGATTTCCTTTTGTTGTGACGATTTCGTTGTGTTGTGATGATTTCCTTGTGTTGTGAAGATTTCGTTGTGTTGTGACGATTTCGTTGTGTTGTGATGATTTCCTTGTGTTGTGATGATTTCCTTGTGTTGTGATGATTTCGTTGTGTTGTGACGATTTTGTTGTGTTGTGATGATTTCGTTGTGTTGTGAAGATTTCGTTGTGTTGTGACGATTTCGTTGTGTTGTGATGATTTCGTTGTGTTGTGACGATTTCGTTGTGTTGTGATGATTTCGTTGTGTTGTTATGATTTCGTTGTGTTGTGATGATTTCGTTGTGTTGTGATGATTTCGTTGTGTTGTGATGATTTCCTTGTGTTGTGACGATTTCGTTGTGTTGTGATGATTTCCTTGTGTTGTGAAGATTTCGTTGTGTTGTGATGATTTCGTTGTGTTGTGATGATTTCCTTGTGTTGTGAAGATTTCGTTGTGTTGTGACGATTTCGTTGTGTTGTGAAGATTTCGTTGTGTTGTGAAGATTTCGTTGTGTTGTGACGATTTCGTTGTGTTGTGAAGATTTCGTTGTGTTGTGACGATTTCGTTGTGTTGTGAAGATTTCGTTGTGTTGTGAAGATTTCGTTGTGTTGTGACGATTTCGTTGTATTGTGTCGATTCCGTTGTATTGTGACGATTTCGTTGTGTTGTGACGATTTCGTTGTATTGTGACGATTTCGTTGTGTTGTGTCGATTCCGTTGTATTGTGACGATTTCATTGTGTTGTGATGATTTCGTTGTGTTGTGAAGATTTCGTTGTGTTGTAAAGATTTCGTTGTGTTGTGACGATTTCGTTGTATTGTGACGATTTCGTTGTGTTGTGACGATTTCGTTGTGTTGTGACGATTTCGTTGTATTGTGACGATTTCGTTGTGTTGTAAAGATTTCGTTGTGTTGTGACGATTTCGTTGTATTGTGTCGATTCCGTTGTATTGTGACGATTTCGTTGTATTGTGACGATTTCGTTGTATTGTGAAGATTTCGTTGTGTTGTGACGATTTCGTTGTGTTGTGACGATTTCGTTGTATTGTGTCGATTCCGTTGTATTGTGACGATTTCGTTGTATTGTGACGATTTCGTTGTATTGTGATGATTTCGTTGTGTTGTGACGATTTCGTTGTGTTGTGACGATTTCGTTGTACTGTGACGATTTCGTTGTGTTGTGACGATTTCGTTGTATTGTGTCGATTCCGTTGTATTGTGTCGATTTCGTTGTATTGTGACGATTTCGTTGTGTTGTGGTTTAATTTACGGCTGCACTACTGGGCCACCGTAACTATCCCTTTAAAAGACTTAAAAAAAATGTTTTTCCACTAAACAATGCACACTGTGATGCTGAAGGTTTCTTAGCAGGCAAAATTATGATTGTGGCTTTAAAATCATCATGAAATAAATTTTTTGAATTTTCAAATTTTTATTTTTTATGGAATATTGCCGTATTTATTGTAAACGATTTATCCACATCTTTATTGTTTTAAATTCATGCGCCTTATAATCTTGAATCAGAATATCTTCCCCTCCTCTTGCAGTGACATCTCTTCTCTGATGACGAGGGCGGGGCAACCTGTCACTCACATGAGATCCACCAATACCAAACCACAGCCCTCCAATCAGTTCAACTCAGACAAAATCAAGCCCCGCCCTACATTTGTTCTTGTTCTAGTATTTTGTTTTAAGGGAACGAACCCTTAACTCTTTGAATGCTGAATGCTCATACATATTTAATCTCTCCCGAGGAGGGCATACACACACGCACACATCTATTTACAAACGCAAATCGCTGTGACCGTTTATGTGTCAATGGAGACATGAGAGATGTTCATTATTACCAATGGGCTTGATGGAGTTATTGCTTTCAGGACGTGACATTTCCAGAATCCTTAACTAAATTGCACTGCATTTGTTATTTCCCTAATGCCCTTCAAACAATGTTTGGGGATTCAATTCTATGGCTGGAATATTGGATGTGCTATTGGTTAAACTGATGGCTCACTAGATTAGTTCAGTGCTAGTTTCAGCCATTTATCAGCGGTAATGACCAGCCTCGCTGTTTCACAACACAACTTTCATCATTAATGACAAGCTGGGATTGTTTGTACTGCATCCCTGCCGTCATGTGTTACAGTCACTGCGTGTTTGCATGCGTGTGTGTGTATGTGTGTGTCTGTCTGCTGTGTTTGAGTGTTGCAGTCAGGATTGATTCATCTCTGTGGTGCTGAAATGGCATTTTATTGGCCCTGACCTCCTATGAAATATTGTTATCAGCTGTACACGAGTTGCCATAAGACATTAGAATGGCACATCGCGACAACATTCCTTCTGAACATGCAAATCGGCCTTCACACACTCACAACGAGCCCATGAATTAATCAAATATAGTCCGTTTTTATACAACGATGTCTAATGAACCCCCCTCTGCCAATTCTCTGTACTAGAATTCAGAAAAAAAGACTTATTTCACCTGACAGAAATGATGCAAAACACAAATATGTAAGTAAAAATGTTTTTTTCTTTATTTATATGTGATAGAATTGCATTGTTATGTTTGATATCTTCTGATTATGTACGCGTCTAACTAAACATAACTTACCACGCTGTCACAGGCTGGTGTATCCTTTGTATTTGAGGTGTTTTTGGTTCATTGTCCTGCGATTCGTGATCAGATTTGAACATGTATGGGCCAGGGCTGGCACTATCTTTAAAAAAAGCTGAATGTTCAGCATCATTACTCCAGTCTTTAGTGTCACATGATCCTTCAGAAATCATTCTAATACGATGATTGGCTGCTCATTTCTGACTATTATCAATGCTAAAAACAGTTGTGCTGCTTATAGAAAGTTCAAAAGAGCAGCATTTATTTTAAAGAGAAATCTTTAGTCAAATTATAAATGTCTTTGTTCAAAGTGAGCAATGCGTCATTATGGAATAAAAGTGTTTTGGTGAAAAGGTGAATTATTTATTATATAGAAATCACAGATGTTAATTAGATTCCAGTTTGCTTTAGGTCATTTCCTTCTCTATTAAAATACTGTATGTTTGTTGATATTGAAAGGACCTCTTAGAAGTTCTACAGTGAAAACAAACAGATTTGTCTTTTGAATATCTGAAGCTTACAGGAAAGAAGTCACACCTGAAATGATGTTTTCAGTCATGTGTCATGTACAATAAAAATGCTGGTTAAATCTCTCGCAGTTATCCAGCATTTGTGCATCTTCATTACATGCTTGAGATATTATAGAGCAGATATTTATTCATCTCCATCTTTTCAACTCAGCAATAACTCATAAAGATGTCTTCCGCACTAATGATGCTCTGTTTTCTCGACCATCTACACACCTACCTCTCCCTCAAATACAAAACAGCTTCTCATGAAAAATGAGCATCTTCCATCAGCGGCTTTTTGTGTTTAAATATATCAAGGAGATCCAAATTAATTCTCCACTGGAGGGTCTTGGATAAATCTGCCCATTTACTTGATCACCTTGAAAGTGCAGGGGCACTCGTGAAAATATATGAATGCAATAATGCATCTCGCATTCTGCGTTCGTAATGCATTTACATATTAAAATGATCTGCAGCCGCAAGCTCTAATTTCTTGTTGGACTCACACAGACACAGATTATGTGTTGAAAAGGCATATTAGTTTTGCTTTTGGATTTTAATTTATTCTGCCTTCCAGCCTGGTTCAGGCTAACCACAACAACCCTTCCCCCAAACACATCACCCACAGTGGCTAAATATTTCACAGCTCTCCTGCGGCCGTCATTACTGTATTCCTCCTTCTTGCTTTCAGTTGAAAGATGACGAGTCCTTCTGCTCTGGATTTTGTTTTATTAAAAAACACTTTATTTTAGTCTTAGTTACTATTATGCTTAATTACATGCAACTAACCCGAAACCAAACCAAACCCTAATCCTAAGTACGTGCAGTTACTTACTAATACTCAAATGTATAATTACAGTGTAACAAACACCTTAAAATAAAGTGCAACCAAAAACTATATTATTAAAGAAACAGATAGATGTGGATACTTTTTATGCAGCAAGAGGGGGGGAAGTTATTCTGATTCAAGATTATGAGGCACATGAATTTAAAACAATAATAAAATAATGATGTGAAGGATAAATCATTTATAATAAATAGTGCAATATTCCATAAAAAACAAGAACTTTCATGGTGACTGTAAGATGTTGCTTCATAAAAAGGTATCAATAGCAGAGTTGTGTGTTTGTTCATACAAATTTTTTTTTAAAAATACAACAGTCTTTAATAAAGTTGAAATGTGCAATAAACTCTGTTAGTCCTACTCTCTAACCAGACCTGACTAGCATCCCAGAGGTTCCTCTTCTGTTATTATCTTTTAGGGTAAGTAATTTACCTTTTTTGGTGAAAAAACCCTTTAAATAACGCGAAAATACTGGCAATGGCGCAGTCATTTTTTTAATTGCCTTAAAGCTACACTGTGTGATATTTTCCCCCATCTAGCGGTGTAAAGGTATATGACCATCCAGTGAATATTAGTTTCTGTTCCTCTCAATTCTGATTTCGTTTTAACTCCTACGGTGGCCGATTTAGTCCAAGATTAACATGGCAATCCCCCTCTTCACATTCGACACGGTGCCATCGAGTGTTAAAACGCGAAAGGCGAAGCTTGAATTTACAGGTATGTCCCTCTTTGGCTAATGTACTTTCAAGATGGAGGAGCAACATGGCGACCGGCATTCGAACCCCTCACCCGTATGTATTTTCAATGGCATATTATAAACTTACGAGAATACTTTAGCACTTGAAAGAAGTAAATATACATTAATGAGCACATATATCTTTGAAAGAACTAAGTGTTCTTAGCTAAAAATAAACTAAAGCTTTAAAATACCACCGCGCCAACAATGCGCCTGAACACACCTCGTTTTCAGACCATGGTCAAACAGATAGGCACGACTGCATTTGCTAATAAACAGCTGGATGTGAAAATAATAACTGTCTCGGGCTGAAGCTAGCAAAAAACACTTGCGTCACGCCAGGCGTCACTTTGCACGGGGTGTATGATAGGATCCTGTACGTTTTGAATGTTTATATTATATTATATTACATAAATATTATATTAACACTATACTCTCAATTATCCTTGGTTTATATCGTGACAGCAATGACAAATGAAGAGGTTTGCTTATAGTCTCAGATGTTTCTACTGAGAAAAAGACTTTAATAATCTCATATTCTCCTCCTTCTGAAAAGATCTCAACAAAGTCTCAAAATGTTCTCGATTTGCCAAGACACCAGAGTCTAGATCTCAGTATGAGCTCATCAGATCCTCCCAAAATGAAAAAAGATCAGAGCTGCTCTCCATATTCATTTTATAGTATATACACTGTATGACAAATATTGACTATTTTTATTTCCCCAAAGGAATTTTAGGAGAAAAAGCAAACTACAAAGAAAGTCTCATGAGATATGAAACAGCAACTTCAGAGCAACCAGATCTTTCTCTGATTTTTTCTTCTTTCTTGTTGAAAGCGTCAACGACTCATTGTTCTAAATGTATTTTCCTACTGTGGTCGTTTAGTCCCCATGTGGCCACACAGGTGTGAGACATGCAAATATAACCCAGGTTCTACTGGGACGGGGTTATATCGGTGTGTTTATTTAGTTGCTGACTACGAGAGAGAATCTGCAAGCGCTGTTATGTTTAGGAGAAATTATTACAGATGTACGCTCGCACACGCACACACACACACACACACACACACACACACACACACACACACGAGTCTCAGCGCATGTTCACATCACAAACGTGAAGCCGAGGCCCAGGTGGATTGGAAGCAAGCTGTTCTCCGCAGCCCCTCCCATCCCAAACACACACTCCCAGCATGCCGAGCTGTCAGCCAGAAATCTCTCATAATGAAGGCTAAAATATTTTATTCAGATTTATTAATTTGAAAATGAAGCGTGCCTGTCGGCAGAGGGACAGCTCTTCTCAATCTGTCATCTGTGAGCCGCACGCCGATGACACCACCATACATTTGTCTTGTCGTATCTGACAGTCGGATTCTCCCGGGCGCTTCTCCGCCAGGGATCACCCAGGGATTTTTTGAGCGGAATAAAACACATTCCGACAAGGAACAGCCTCTTTATTAATGCAAATTAGGCCTGAAAAAACACCGGCACCAGGCGCTTGGCTTTAGACACCTGATTGTGTGTGTGTGTGTGTGTGTGTGTGTTTTAATAAAAGCAGTGAGTGAGTGACTGTGGGTTTGAGAGCTCCCACACAAATCTGCCACTCTCAGCTGTGACAGACCCCAGAGCTACGGGGGGCTTATCTCACCAAAGCCCGTCCAGATACAAACCAACACAGCCGCCCACTGGGACGCGTTCACTCGCTGTTGTGACTGCTGTAAATTGGGTGGCCGGAAACAAACATTGGCATGAATGTTGCATTCATTTGTTTAAGGGTTGATAAGGATTTTCAAGAGGTTTTTTTGTTCCTTTCAAGAATAGCAGCCTTTTATGAGATTTCTTGTTCATTGTTGTCTCTGGATGGTGACACCACTTCAACGTGTTTGACTTTATGCTTTCCCATAGACAGTAAAAGAAATGGACAGAGCGTTCCTATAGACCTAAAAGGCGAAAAATGAGGTCAATCAAGAGGCACTCACTTCCTGATGGCTGAGCAAACTGCGCAGGCTCAGACTGAGCTTGACGACGTAGATGTGACGTGAGCCTCCTGTCTGACAGCTGTAGGTCTTCTAGTAGTTGTGGAAAGTAAAATCTGAATCACGTTGTTTAAATATTTTCTCCCGTTGCTTTTGAATCACTATCGGCTTCTCCCTTGACTTTATCGGACTTTATGTCTCCACATCCCCCCCGACTGCCTCATAGACAGTAAACAATTGCTTTTGAGCGTCTCCTCCTGTCTATACGGTAATTTCTCAACTGTGCGACAGAGTCATGTTGGTTATGACACAATCATTAGCCTATTTTTACAAAAACAGCTTCTACGGGGCGATAGTGTAAGATACAAGGTAACGGAGCCTTTTATGCATTGTTGTGTTTCTTTAGAAATAAACGATGGACAAATGGAGTCTTTAAACGCCTCAGATGTAAAGTTATTCACTGTCAAAGTGACTCAAAAATGAATGGGAGTCAATGGGATGCTAACAGCAGGTGATGGCTTGGATAGCAATGGCCGCCCCTATGGGTGGAACGCTTTCCGAGCGCTAGATTACCCCCTTGTGCTTTCCTGTAGCTCTGTAAACTGTAAGCAAGGCACTAGCAACGCCAGGGTCATGGGTTCGATTCCCAGGGAAAGCAAGAACTGATTAAAACGTGCCTTGAATGCAACGTAAAGTGCTTTGGATAAAAGAGTCTGCTAAATGCATAAATAAAATTAATTTAATACATTTTTTATATTATTATGTTTTTATATTAAGGAATAATATTAATAGATAATATAATCATTAAGATGTTAAAAGCATGTTTAATTCTTAAAGGGTTAAATTCTGTCAGCAATTACTTGCCCTAATATTGTTTGACACCCGTAAGACCTCTTCGGAACACAAATGAAGATATTTTAGTTGAAATCCGATGGCTCAGAAAGGAGTCATTTCCTCTCTCAAGACCCATAAAGGCACTAAAGACGTCGTTACAAAGCCCATCTCACTACAGCGGCTCTACAATCATTTTATTAAGCGATGAGAATAGTTTTTGTGCGCAAAACAAACTAAATAACGACTTACATAGTGATGGGCTGATTTCAAAACAAAGATTTGAACTGTTGTGAATCAGCGTATCGATTCATGATTCAGAACGCCAATGTCACGTTATTACAGCAGTTTGACACGCGAATCAGATCAGATCAGTCTGATCAGAATCATGAATCAATACGCTGATTCATACCGGTTCGAATCTTTGTTTTGCCCATCACTATATAAGTCGTTATTTCGTTTTTGCGCACAAATACTATTCTTGTCAGCTTTGTAACGATGTCTTTAGTGCCTTTTATGCATCACAGTTTATTGTGTATGGGGCTGCATAGCTGCAGACCAGTCAGGGTGCCCATGCTGACCCGTAACTGCCAAATGAGCCAACAGTGGGCACGTGAGCATCGGAACTGGACCACGGAGCAGTGGAAGAAGGTGGCCTGGTCTGATGAATCACATTTTCTTTTACATCACGTGGATGGCTGGGTGCGTGTGCGTCGTTTACCTGGGGAACACATGGCACCAGGATGCACTATGGTAAGAAGGCAAGCTGGCGGAGGCAGTGTGATGCTTTGGGCAATGTTCTGCTGGGAAACCTTGGGTCCTGCCATCCATGTGGATGTTACTTTGACACGTAGCACCTACCTAAGCATTGCTGCAGAACATGTTCAGCCTTTCATGGAAACGGTATTCCCTGGATGCTGTGGCTCTTTCAGCAGGATAATGCTCCTGACACAAAGTAAAAATAGTTCAGGAATGGTTTGAGGAGCACAATAATGTGTTTGAGATGGGGACTAGTGGAGTCCATGCATCGATGGCTGTTTTGGCAAAAGGGCAACCAACACAATATTAATCACAATATTATAAAGTTATGCCTGATCTGTGTATATCTGTGTCCGTGTATACGCACAATTTTGGCAAAAAATCAGTCAGTCAGTGCTGAGAAGAGCAGCATCTGTTGTGTTGTGTGTACTGGAGCACAGACAGGCTTCTTGCTTGGTCAACATGGCAGTTGAACAGCTCACTTGTGGCTATATAACCTCAGATGGCACAGAAAATAGTAAAAAACAAAAAAACAAAAAGTGAAATTTCCATGCAGTGTGTGTGTGTGTGTGTGTGTGTGTGTTAACCAAAGGGCAGGACTCTGTGTGTGTGGTTGAGTGACTCTGGCCTGGATGAGCACAGTCGAGTTGTTGCTTTCTTTCGCTGAGTGTCCTTTGACATTTATCTCTCCTCACCTGCTCCGTGATGAAGATTCAGAGTGACGTGTCTCTTTCTGCCTCTCCTTCTCTCTCACTGCTAAATTGTCCCACTTTTTCTTCTCCTCTGCCCCTTTTTTAGCCACTCTGTCTCTTGTGTTTCAACTAATGTGCTTACTGTCTGTTTGTTTTTAACTTCTTCTTACCTGTTCATCTGTTCAAAATGGTTTCCTTTTTTATTCCCTCTTTTTTTTATAGAACAGCTAGTTTTCCAGATACTATCAGTCTGTGCTAGCCTAGAAATCTAGACACACCCTAGCCACAGCAAATCTAATCTGCCGCGAGTGTCGTCTAGCAACTCTCAATACACTTCTGAGCTGTAAATGCCAAACTCTGGTCGGGCCAATCACATTGTGTATAGAGTCGGTGGGCGGGGCTTAACATAATGATGGCCGAGTTGCGTTTGCGTGCTTCTAGTAAACACAGAAACTGGCGAACGGCGGTCTTTCGAATCAGCTTTGACTGTGACTCTGGAAGACTTGGAGTTAAGCTTTTCTCTGAGAAAAGAACAAAGAACGGCACTGAAGTCATTCTTAAGAAGGGAAGATGTGTTCTGAGTTTTGCCGACCGGATACGGCGAATGTTTAATCTATCAACTAGCTCTGCTTCATCTTCGTTGCTCTGGTTGGTTGTAGCGCTATCCTATCGCCTGCAGAGGGAGTTTGAAAGACAACTGTTTATCCCACCCCTCGGATTGAGTGAGTTTCCAGACCAAACATCGTGATGTGGGTCTGGCTTGTCAGGCTAAGTCTGTGCTATAGCGGTGTGGAATTTTTAGTGACTCTTTCTGCAAGTTACATTATTACGCCAGTAGGTGGCGACAAGCATTTGCCTTAACCAGTCAATCATTAAAGATTCACTGAAACGATTTGTTCAAAACACTGATTAATTAAAAAACAAAATAAGTGACTGACTGTGTCCGAAATAGCATACTCTCTTGATCTGTTACTTTCTTTTAAATGTAATTACTTTATGACCACTAAAAAAGGATGTTCTATATAGTATGAGTGTGTGTAGCATGAATGTAATCCGGATGTACTACATTCGCCATGCTGTCACTATCATGTGGCCTATTCCTAAATCCTCTTCCATGGCCTCATGGTATAACAAAGTGTCCATCGTATGCACACTTCATAATCTCGCCAGAAGAAGGTCATCCAGGTTGCCTAGTATGTGAATTCGGACATGCTTCTTTTGTGACATACAGTTTCTCGCCTGCTGTAGTAGGGAAGTATGTGATTTTGGATGCAGCCTCTATCTTAACAAGTGAGTCATTGAATCATTCACTCAATGATTCAATCAAAAACCCTGAGTTAATTTTGGAATGAAACAATCACAGTCATTGAATCATTCGTTCACACACAAAATCATTCCGGAACAAAACACACTTCTTTTTTGTTTGTTTGTTCAAAAATCACAAAACATACTGCCTTTAAAGATATTTTGATTTGGCCAAAATGGCATGCGTGCATTAAAATATTAATTTTAATTCATTAAAAAATGAAATGTATCGCTAAATAAATGTACCCAATATTTGTATTTAAATATTGCTTGTTATTTTAGCAATGTCAAACTTCAGTTCAAATTCCAGTTATCAGTTTAATTAGGATGTTGTCTCAGAATATCTTGGAAAAAGATGCATTATTTTAGACATCTATTCAGTTCTTCTGGTGTAATGTGGAAAAGATGTTTCGGCTGTGGAGGACTGGGAACTTTTTTCCTCAGCTCTTCTGCAGAATTTTAGTGTAATTACAGAGCTGACCTGCATTAGTTCATTAAACCTAAATTCAAAGAAATGTTCATTTTGGCAGAGAGAGAGAGAGAGAGAGAGAGAGAGAGAGAGAGAGAGAGAGAGAGAGAGAGAGAGAGAGAGAGAGAGAGAGAGAGAGAGAGAGAGAGAGAGAGAGAGAGAGAGAGAGGGAGAGGGAGTGTGTGTGTGTGTGTGTGTGTGTGTGTCATCTTCCTTTCTGCCCTCCTCCAACCAGCCTGCCCGTCCTGACTCTTTATAAACGGCCTTTAAAAGCTTTTTTTTTTATGTTGTTGTTTTTCCTCATACAGTAAATGGAGCCATAATTTAATATTTTAAGGCATGTTAATGTGTTGTTTAACCTTCTCTCCACAATCAAGTGTCTCTGAAAGGTTATCCTTGAACACGGGCCAGTTCAGACGCCGCCTGATAATGGTCTGTGAGAATCATCACTGTCTAATTGAGCCGCGTTTAACGGTACAGGTCTGTTTTGAAATGCATAGAGCGAGGGATGTTTTTATTGTGTGTTGTTTTTACTCAAGATCATTTTCTGTAGATTTTAAACAATTTAATATTATTCCATAAATGAAGTAGTCCTGTAGTTGAAGTCCAAATATGGAAACTGTATTTATCTCACTCTGTCCGTGAGCTGTGAAAACAATAGCTGTCTTTACACGTAAGTGCATAAGTGCATGTATGGCGCGTCTGATGGAATTTTCTGAAGTACTTACATGTCTCAGAGGACACTTTTCCACTCTAAGACTTTTCATTTGTATCCTTGGCAGCTGTGTGTGTGTGTGTGTGTGTGTGTGTGTGTGTGTGTGTGTGTGTGTGTGTGCTGCAGAACATCAGCTTCATGAGTTCATTAGATTGTGAGATAGCTATAGGGTCAAAGGTCAAAGGCAGTTCAGGCACGTTTTATAGCACTGGACAACAGATCTGACTCTGAGTTTAAAAGACACAGCATGTTTTTAAAGTGGTTGTATCATGGAAAACATTTTGTGTGTGTGTGTGTGTGTGTGTGTGTGTGTGTGTGTGTGTGTGTGTGTGTGTGTGTGTGTGTGTGTGTGTGTGTGTGTGTGTGTGTGTGTGTGTGTGTGTGTGTGTGTGTGTGTGTATGTGTGTGTATGTGTGTGTGTGTGTGTGTGTGTGTGTGAGTGTGTGTGTATATATATATATATATATATATATATATATATATATATATATATATATATATATATATGGTTTCTAAAGGATCATGTGACACTGAAGACAGGAGTAATGATTTGATCAAAGGATTAAATTATATTTGAACATATATTCACATAGAAAACAGTTGTTTTGAACTCACCTGTAGATGAAGAGAAGAGGGCGCAGGAGGAGAAGAGGAGGAGGACAGGAGTGCAGATGGCACACTAACATAACGAGGCTTGCAAATAAACAAGCTGTTGATTGATGTGATGGAGGAGACGCGCCGCTGATGGAGACCGGACTGTGATCGCAGCACAACAGATGAAGCAGAACCTCCCGAAGAGCACAAGACGTTGGAGTCTCTCTCTTTCGCTCTGTGAGGCGGCGTTGATGTGGCTCTGGGCCAGTGATTAGTATGTCTGCTGTAACACAGCTCCTCTTTGTTCTCAGTTGTATTGATTCTTTCAGGCTCGTCTATGGAGGCTCCACTGGCATGTTGCTCAGAGCGTCTCTGAGGTTCCTTGATGCCCTGAAACCTAAACGCTCATACCACAAGCCCTGACCGTCTCTCACGAGTCTGTTTCTCCGTTATACCTACAATGTTCGTTTCCATGTAGAGATATCAAGGACTAAAAGTTTTTGTTTTTGAGATGTATGACTCCTCAGAGAGCGATTCTGACTCAATCAGACAATCTGTTTGACTGACCAATGAGAGACCTGTTCGAAAATACATTATTGTGCAATTCCAGTTGGTGCCACTTGTGCCAAACAAATCAAATGCCTTATCTTAAAGGATTAGTTCACTTCAAAATTCTAATTTCCTGATGATTTATTCGCCCCCATCTCACCCAAGATGTCCATGACTTTCTTTCTTCAGTTAAAAAGAAATTCAGTTTTTTGAGGTTCAAATCAATGCAGTTTCAAAGGGCTTCGAAGGGCTTTAGATGGCTCTACACAATCCCAGCTGAGGAACAATCCCAGCAGAGTCTCTGAAGCCCTTTGAAACTGCATTGATTTGGACCTTCAAACCGTTGGTTGTCATTGAAATACAGTATATGGAGGAATATCCTGGAATGTTTTCCTCAAAAAACATAATTTCTTTTCGACTGAAGAAAGAAAGGCACGGACATCTTGGATGAGATGGGGGTGAGTAAATGATCAGGATATGTTCATTTTGAAGTGAACCAATCCTTTAAAGACCTTATGTGACAGAGAAACAAAATTGTAAACCATTTTTTGAATTTTGTTTAAACTTCTGTTTTTGCAGTAGCTCTGTATATTTTTGACGGCATGGCTGTCATAGAGTAATATGTGCCTATTGGTCAGATGCACAACGTGGGTACACACTACTTATTACACACACAGGGACGCACAGCAGCACACAAACATGATAATAAAAGGATTCCTTTCTGGAGAAGCATTCAGTCTTTCCGCTCACAAATTCTGCCATGTAAATAGTCACAAATCAAAGCACAGCTTGAAATGCAAATGATTATAATTGTTATACTTTGTTCTCAAATTGTTAATGGTAACAACATTAGCATCGAGTGACGTGTATTTAGTGTGTTTTAGCGTTACCTGTTTTCAATTTCTGTCCAGTCTAATCTTTTGCTTTTGACTCTCCAGTTGTCACTGTTTGTCATTTGGACCTTTCTAGATTATAATCTGTCATAAAAATGATACGTTTAAAGGTGCACTATACAGCTTTCTGTCCACTATTCTTAACAAAGGCATAGTTTGATGACGCCAAGTTTGAACGCAGTATTTTGGGACATGTGGTCTTCACCTCACAGCCGGTGGAAAATAGAACTCGGGCAGAAATCATGTTCATGGATGCAGTTATTAACGTTACATTAGAGTAAAGCAGAGCAGGACCAAGTGTTGTGGAGCTGAGCACGGCCGCTGGAGCGATTGTTAAACAAACACATGGCTCGCGAGCACCGGGACTTTTATTATGACAGGACAGGACACAGTCGCCGGGCGCCTGCGTTATTTCCGCATTTTCGGTCATGAGAATAAGGTAAAGCAGCTCTGTTAATCATATTAGATACATTTAAGTGTGTTTAAAATGATGTTATGACGTTACTGTGTGCGTTCGCTCGGCACTGCTGTGATTTGTTCACACTGTTAAGAGAAAAGCGCTTCTGCACAATAAAACCGAGGGTAACGCAGACACGCGATTGACAGGCGACTCCCTCAGACGCTATGCTGACACGTCCCGGTCCTTGGTTAAAATAGCAATTTTCTCACAATTTACAAATAGTTGGAAACATTTTGGATATTGTAAGTACTTAACTGAACAAAATATATAACACTGGCCTAGTGTTTTTTGGATATTTTACCGCAAAAATACTACATAGTGCACCTTTAATTATTCCAGCTGCTGCGAGAAAAGGCTGTAAATGATCCGCCACCTGCAGCAACCTCGCATGAGATAGCCTACTATCCGGACTCCTTCTTCATGTATACAGACGTGACGTAATTACGCAAAGACGACTGAAGGAAACTCGTATTTCCCACGGAAAGCTACCAGTACCAGTTCCACTATGACAGATTATTACAAGCTTACCGTTATGGATCAGGCTATGGCAAGGAGATTGTTTTGAACACTGGCTGGTTATGTACTTGCTCAAAAATGATTTTTAACCAAAAAAAAGTTACGAACTGCAGCTTTAATCAAAATCTGAGAATTTGCCTCCTCTCTGGAATGGCGTTCTCTCTCTGATGACGTCAGTTTGACTGCTTCGGTTTGAATATCCTTAACTCCCCTCCATCCGCCAGTCTTCTATGAGCGAGGGATGTAGAGGAGGTGCGCTGAAGTATAACCCTGCCCTCTATTTCACTTGGAAATACGTCACAACACTGAAATAATGTCTAATAAAGGTTTTGGAATGCATTTGAAATTTTCATGCCCAGACAGAATCAACAGACTATGTGGAATGGACCTAACCATGTTAAAATGTGTTAATGTCGGCATGAAATGGAAGTTGTCTTTTCTTCCCTATTGTGACGTGTATATAGAGAGAAATGCTTCTGGAACAAGAACAAATGTACAGCATCATCATCAGAGAAGAGAAGAGATGTAACTCCAAGAGGGGTGTGGTGGTGGTGGTGGTGGGGGATAATAATAAAAAAACCTTTATTATTATCACACTTCACACTTCCTCCAAGAGCAGCTCTTAAACTTCCAGCAGTGTGAACGGAATCTCCTCCTTGCGAGGAATGACCCGTGGCACCAGAGAGATCCACCGATCCACTGCACGACTGCATCGCTGTCAGCTTCAATTCACTCATGCCACCCACCACACACACACACACACACACACACACACACATGCAAGTGTGATGGTGGTAGGTCGGTGTGTGTTTGTGTGAAACAGCACAGACAGTGTGATCACGGTGTGTGTAGAGTGAGGCTTTAAGTGATTACGGTAAACCTCTTTCATTGATGAGAAATGTGATATATGATTTGGCATTAATTCATGTCTTTATTGATATGCAGCTGAAAATCCTAGATGCTGTCTTAAGTCGTATGTCAATAGCCATTCCTGGTGGTTCTTTTTATGTTATTAAAACTGTAAATTAGGATATGTTATTTATGGCATTATGTACAGAATGTGCCTGCAGAATGTGGTGGAAAGATTTACACGAAACAAATTTCCACACAGCTTCCACATCATGCATTTTGTTTTTATATATCAACCTAAACTTTAATCCATCCTGAAGAATTCCCTGTATTTAGAGCAGAAAACTGTATTTTAACTATACGATACAGCTGATCTAGTGGGTTTCCATATGGAAGCAGGACGAGGAAAGCTACTTCCCCCACGGTGGTGTTGTATTTGACATCGTGATCTGGAATGGACTCTGTTACTTTTAATAGTTGTGAACGTATGACATAGAATCACATTAGGGTGGCAATATTGTGTCTCTTCATATACACACTGGGAGGAAACTATGAGTGTGTAACAAACAATATTTTATATATTGATATTCTGAGAGGTGATTTCACACAAATGAAATAGTTCAGTGGTTTCAAACTGGTTTGGTTTGCACCAAAATTGGATTTGTCTTCCTATTTATTTTGCTACACCCTAATAAAGTTTCCGAAAGGGGGTTTTCACAGCAATGCCATTTTCTGGTTTTCTTTCACTGATCAGTTCTTAAAAGAACCATTTTCCCCTTTTTGTGTGAAGAAAACAATCTAATAAATCCTTTCCCACTATAACGAACAATGACAAGATTCCATGGATGTTAAAGTTTCTTCATGGCAATAAAGAACCTATTTTTAAGAGTGTATCTTTACGACCGCCTATCCTGACAAGCCAGACCCACATCAAGATGTTTGAAACTCACCATTGACAGCTCAATCTGAGGAGCGGGATAAATGGTTGTCTTTCAAACTCCCTCTGCACGCGATAGGATAGCGCTACACCAACCAGAGCAACGAAGGTGAAGCAGAGCTAGTTGATAGATTAATCTTACGCGGTTTCCGTACGGCAAAACTCCGAACACATCTTCCCTTCTTAAGAATGACTTCAGTGCCGTTCTTTGTTCTTTTCGCAGGGAAAAGCTTAACTCCAAGTCTTCCAGAGTCGCGGTCAAAGCTGATTCGAAAGACCGCCGTTCGTCAGCTTCTTTGTTTACAAGAAGCACGCGGAACCTTCGCAACTCTGCCGTCATTATGTTAAGCCCGCCCACTGACTCTATACACGATGTGATTGGCCTGATCAGAGTTTGGTTTTTCCAGCTGGCAAGTCTATGGAGGTAGATTTCTAGGCTAGCAACCACCATTTTAAAGTCGTTTAAATCACCAGTTCATGAAACTGAAGTTTTGCTTGTCTTTTCTTCCTTATTGTGACATATATTTAAGTGAAACGCTTCTGAAACAAGAACAAATGTAGGGCGGGGCTTGATTTTGTCTGTGGGGAATTGATTGGATGGTCGTGGTTTGCTATTGGTGGATTTCATGTGAGTGACAGGTTGCCCCGCCCTCAACATAGATTCAAGATTACGAGGCACACATATTTGAAACAATATGCAATATTCTATAAAAAATTGACAATTTTTATTTGATGGTAACCCATATATTAAATGTTCCATGAAGTGTGCACTTCAAAAGCAGCACCTGAAAGCTTGTTAGATTGATCTGATGGGTCAGGAATATGTTGCCGTGCGCTGGTCAGGACAGATGTTTGGACAGTGTGACCGTCTCTCATGCATTGTGAAAGATCTCTCAGGGTTTCCTGTTACGCTTGGCAGATGGCGAGTTGCACACTAGACGCCACCGCCACAGTGCATACGCTGCTGTCTCCTCTTACCAGGTACAGAACTGTCCTTTTACACATTCAAACACAGAACAACCAGAGAACTGTCTGCAAAAGTCATTCCGAATATATTCCAAGAAATCCGTCTATTAGCCAGAGGGTCACTGCTCAATTTGGAACAGGGAAACTAGCCTGAAGTGTCTTCCATTTATTTTTGCTCTGAGATTGCTGGATGTTCCCGGCTGAATTAAGCAGGCATCTCTCAATCATACACACTGGATCCAGTGTGAGTGTGTGTGTGTGTGTGTGTGTGTGTGTGTGTGTGTGTGTGTGTGTGTGTGTGTAACCTCCCCCTCTTTCCCTGTGGCAGGAGCACTAGAGTGGATGCTTCAGACCTGGAAGGCACTTTTCAGCCTGGTCACACACACTGGGGCCCTGCTGCTTGGCTGCGCACCATGGGTCACCGGCTTACATTAGAAAAACCCAACCGAACACAGTCAAGCGTGCTGCTTGGACATACCTGAAAAAACACAGCGCTGCACTGAGCATTAAAACAGATCGATGCATGATGCTCAAACAAGACGTTTAAGTAAAATGCATGAAATCATTTAAGGAGTGGATTTCACAAACACTTTGCCACTGTTTAATTAAAAGAGCAAAACGGTATGCAAAATGTAAGGATTCAACATTATTCACTGGGATTTCCTCGACTGTAGTGAAGTATAGAATCATTCGATCGTTAATCCTGAATTAAGCACATTAACCGGGTAATAACTGAAATGAATGAAGGACAAGGTCGATTGTTTTGATTAGGAGTGAAATATGTCTATTCCTTGGCAGTGGGCTGGAAAATGAGATGGAGTCTTGGAGAGAAAATGGAGGTCTATCACTGGTCAAAGGGGAAAGTGAGACAGGCCCTGAATGTCAGACTCAGTGATTTAACTCATCCTCCACACATCAATATATTCCACCATCTTGAATGTCCCTCATTCTAAAGTGTGTTCCTATAACACATATAAATGAATGAATGAATGAATGAATGAATGAATGAATGAATGAATGAATGAATGAATGAATGAATGAATGAATGAATGAATGAATGAATGAGTGATTGACAAATAAAAAAATATATGACATTTAGATTCTTTAAATAGTTCATATATTTTTAATTATAATATTTTACATACTCTATAATAAATTATTATTATGTATAATGCATAGAATATCATAGTTCATTCCATAGTGCAATATACAACTGTTCCGTCCACTAGAGGGCGCCTATTCAAAACAAAGGCGTAGTTTGATGACGCCAAGTTTGAGCTCAGACTCTTGGGACATGTGGTCTTCTTCACCTCACAGCCGGTGGAAAAGAATCATGATAGAAATCATGTTCATGAATGTGATTATTAACATTACTGTAGTAATGAAGCAGAGCAGGACGGAATGTTGTGGAGCTGAGCAAGGCCGCTGGAGCGATTGTTATTAAGATGAGCGCAACACACACCTCGCAAGCAGCGGGACTTTTATTATAAAGGCATACATTCGCCGCCGCCATTTTTTTTTTTTTTTATTTGAAGAAGGAACATGTAACAAACATAGCACAGCATACAGCAGATCACAAAAAAAGTGTATCATTAATTTGTCGCAGGGGATCGTCGCCGCCGCCATTTCCTCTTCTCCGGTCATGAGTATGTTTATCATATTAGATACATTTAAGTGAGTTTAAAATGATGTTATGACGTTACTCTGTGCGTTTGCTCTGCGCTGCTGTGACACTTGTTCACACTGCTAAAAGAAAAGTGCTTCTGCAAAATAAAACCGGAAACCGAGGGTGAGGCAGATATGAGGCCATTGACAGGCAAATTAACAATTAATTTCTCACGATTTACAAATAGTTTAGAAACATTTTGGATACTGTAATTACTCAACTGAACAAAATATATAACACTGGCTTGGTGGATTTTAGATATTTTACTGAAAATGTTTTACACAGTGCACCTGTAAATATAAATATAATAAAATAAGGTAATTTAGTAAACAAAATATAAAATTAACATTCTATTATCATATTATTTTATAATACAATATATTTTTTATAACTATTAGTATTATGGTTTATGTAATAAGCATAAAGCAAGCAATAGTATCATAATTTTTTTTTTTAAATACAATTATTTTATATTTATTTGTCTGTTATGTCTCAATACTTAAGAAATATAGTAATGCAATTAATATTTTATATATATATATATATATATATATATATATATATATAAAATGGGTGTGTGTGTGTGTGTGTGTGTGTGTGTGTAATCACACACAAATATTAAAAATATTTATTATAATTATATTATGATATACATAAATATGTTATGATATTATATATTTAAAATTATTAAATTATATTAAATGTATATATTATATGTATTCGTTATATTTAATATTAATTTAATTAATTTAATAGCAATAGTATCATTTATATTTGCATATTGGTCACACCCCCAAACATTTGTCGTCACAAAAAAATAGTGCGTTTAGATATATATTTTTTATATAAAGAAAACACATGTGCAGGACAAACATGAATAGCTGCCTCTCAAGAGAGCACGAAGGCGCGTTCCCGCGTCTCATCTCCCCTGCCCAATGATTGACGTACACTGAGAGACATACAGAGGCGGGGCTACACGGTCCTTGCATCCAATCAAGATGCGCGGGCGGGGCCAAAAGCATCGCAGAGTCTCTGAGCTCTGAGAGTGCTACAATGTAACAAAAGCAGCGGGATGAAACAGTGAAATAACGCGCGAGTGTATGAAGCGCTGCGTTCTTCACGCGGGACCTGATTAATAACACACATACGCACGCGCGCGCGCACACACACACACACACACACACACTGGTGAGTTTAGTGGTTAAAGGACTGATAGTGGCTCGGGCTGTGAGTGAGCTCAGGAGGACTGTGCTTACAGATTGCAAAGAGAGTAGCAGAGGAATCTCCGCCGCAGCTGGACCGGAGAGCGACCGGAGGACCAGAGCGGGCCGACATGGACGAGCAGCCGCGCCTGATGCACGCTCATGCGGCCGTGGGGATGAGCGGACACCCCGGCCTGTCTCAGCACATTCCGGACAACACCGGAGCGACTGACGGAGACGGAAGGAAGCAGGACATTGGAGACATTTTACAACAGATCATGACCATCACTGACCAGAGTCTGGACGAGGCGCAGGCCAGGTGAGCTGTCACTCATCACGTCCAAAGATCTGGAATATTCATATAGACTTTCATCTTCAAGATGCAGTGACACTTGGCTGTTTAGAGTATAAAATAAAATACACTTAACAAAAAATATTCACTACATGAATCAAATAATTTCCAAAGAACGTGAAAGGAAAAAAACATGCACTACAATATTTGTATAACAATAAAACAAATTACATTTAGGCTCTTTTATATTATAGTTATGTAAAACATTATATAAATGTTACATATGCATATTTTTATTATTAATAATAATAGTAATAATAATAAGCTCTCAACGAAATTTTAATTAACCTAATTAAATTTTAAGTGTACCTTCAAATATACTGTCAATAATGATAAATACAATACAATGCTATAGTTATTGTTACAACTTTAAACTTTTAATAAATTAATATGAGATATTTTCTGTCATTTAGTTTTTTTTAATGTCAGTTGGCGTCTAAGCTTCTTTTCACTTATCAATTGGGGAAAAAAAACTGTTCTTTTGTAGTAACAACTGTGATTTAGCCAGAAAAAAGGTTACCATCGTCAGGGAATATAGGTGATATGTTTGACATCTTTATAATAATGGACAATTAGCAAATGTTTACATGCATATCAGGAGTTATTGACAAGCTGGCATCCAGAAATGGACTGATAACACGATTGCTGTTGTCAGTGTGTCCAAACACATGTGGTGTGTAGTGACAGACATCAGTGTATTTTTCTGACACGCAGTGCTCATTTTTTGTCAATAGAAATGAAAGAGATGCCAAGATAGAATTTGACAGACAGCACCGAGACTTTGTATCACGTCGTGTCCCTTTAGGATGATTATTGTTCCGAACGGATCGTGGTTCTTAATTCATCAAATAAATTTAAGCATTTTTTTCAACCTGTATATTTTGGAACTACCTGCAGTGTTACGGTTGATTTGACCAGTTTAGAAATGGGTAACACTTTACAATAAGGTTCCATTATTAGTTAATGCATTAAGTAATATTATATAACAATGAGCAATACATTTGTTACAGTATACAGTATTTTATAAAAATATAACAACTGTTCATTGTTAGTTAAGTGAGGTTTATTATATTGACAGATACAACTTTTGATTTTAGTAATTCATTAGTAAATGATTAAATTAATATGAACAAATATTAATAAATGTTTAAAAAAATAATAATAATTGTTCAACTTACAACCATTACCATTGCTAAACGAATACATTAATTAATCATAATGTGTATGGATGTGTTCAATAAAAAGCATTCATTTAAAAAAAGAAAATAATTAGTGTTGTTACAGTACATGCAAAGATACAGAACTATGAATTAAACTATGAATTACCGAAATCATTTTAGTTACTCATGGAATTTTGTTAACGTTGTGCATAAGCATAAATATGATAAACAGAGACTGTAATGAGCTGGCTAATGGTCAGTATGTGCTTTTCATTTCCTCCTGATCACTTCACGTTCAGTCAACAGGCAGATAAATGACTCTTTACTGTCCGAGTGAAATACTAGGCCGTTCAGACGCTCACCGCGGCCTTGTGTTGTGTTTCAGAAAACATGCACTCAACTGCCACAGAATGAAGCCGGCGCTCTTCAACGTCCTGTGTGAAATCAAAGAAAAAACAGGCAAGTGATGTCATGCAATGTAAGATCATATTTTGTTTAAATGACTGGATATTTCTTGGATGAGATGAATTGGTATTTCGGCGTCTGCTCAACACAGCGAAAGCAACTTTTTTGTATTTTAAGGGTTTGCACATGCTAGTTATGTAAATACTCAGAATAACAGTTTACATTGTGCATTGGATGTGGATGTTTTCGAGTGCGGATTTCAGCGGGTAAATGTGGTTTTGTGGCCATCGTAGTGAGGAAATGAAGAAAAACGCTCAGCTTCTTTGACCCCTCGCCACTAAATCATCTTTATAACTCTTGCACAGCAACACTCGTCTTTTTTTGTCTGCAGAAAAATCCAGCTAGGTTTTGGTTAGGAAAGTGCAGGATGCAATTTCAATCCGCCATAAGTTGTTTAGCTGAAATGTTTATTTAGTTGTGTTTGGCTAAAGCGATGAATGAACGTTGTGTTTGTGTGCGTTTTTGGAGGGGAGGCTCGTTTGGTTTTGAGCCGTTGACGTTTTGCTGGTGTGTTTTCTGCCCGGACTGTCTGCAGGATCCGAGCTGGAGAGATATTGAGACGCTATCGCTCCGCGGTTTGATGTGGAAACGGTTCCAGCGTGTTTCGCAGTCGTTAGTGCATGTAATAAAAAGGACTAGATGAAGGATAAAGCAGATTTCTTTATCATTATCTCTCGACTGCTCTGTTCCAGCTGTGAGGCCGTGGGTGGTTCTCATCTCTGTTTATTCTTGGCTATGATGTTTTCATTGAGTCGGGGGTGTTTCTGCGGCCTGCTGCTCCGCTCCTGCTAAGCGTCCGAGAGGGGAGTGACACAGTTATGCGTGGAGTTTTACTCCCCGCCGTTTCTTCTTCTTCTGTTTGTTTTTCTTTTTCGAGTTCACGCAGAGTTCGAGCTCAAACGGAACGGCGGACGGTGTGGACGCATCCCAGACTGCTCTGCTCCTCTTTGCCCTTTCTCTGTGAAAATACGAAAGGCCGCGAGCTCTGAAAGACGGCACAGGTCGAAACGACACGGCGTGAGCTTCTAAGTGTTTAGATGCGAGGAAGAAAGTTGTCGTCCCTCTTCTGCTGCCTTTTTGAATTTCAGCTTGGATGTTTGGCACACTTTTAAAATCTTCTCAGCAGTTTACAACATTGGTCATGTCTAAAAATGTTTTGGTCACTCAGCATTTTAAATGACAGACTGCTGGTCGACTGCATTTATTTTGAAGTCATGCGGGAATCAGAATAGATCTTGAGAAATGTGTATTGTGTGTGACATCTGTGGAGATGTTGGTTCACTGGAAAAATTACGCAGGAGTGATGTTTGAATCAGTGTATGCTTAGCACAATGGAAAACCGTAAAGCTAGTGCAACAAAGAGTTATTCCTAAGAGTTGGGTAAACTTGTAGATCCAAAATTTTACCAAAATTGCAATACAATATAATTGCCTTTTAATTTAGCTTTTTTTTAGCCTTGTTAAAATGTTTGGAAATGCTTTATAAAATCTAACAAATATTTTGCATAATAATAAAAAAGATAAGTAATATAAGTAATTGTCTATTATGATAGTGATTATAATACATGTAGTTGAAGCCAGACTAGTAGTAAAATTCATTTGACATTTCAGAATTGCATTTCTCTTAAAAACAAGAGTTGTGTACTATATATTCATAGTGCTTTAGCCCATTTAAAACAGGACATTTTAGTGAGATTTTCAGAATTGGGTGCTTAAAATATCATTTCTTTGTTTTGTCAAGCTAGTTAAAAAAGTTAAAGCTTATCAACATGTAGTCATGTGATTAAATATATGTTTACGCTTTAAAAGTGTACTGTCGAATATACGTAATTTAGATCTTGAAACGCATTTAAATAAGTCCAAAATTTGCTTTGCAACGTCGCCACATTGTCACGATATAACAAAGAGTGAGACTAAACATCTGATTGTGTTTGGTAAAGTTTAGTCCCACAGTTGAAACGTCTCGTTTTGTTAAAGCTCAAGATCACGTACAGTCCTGTCAGCAGATTGCATGTGTGTCTGTAGTGTGTTTTTACAGTTCCTCCCAGTGTGCCAATTGACACCTGCAGGGGAGGACGCGGCCTTGGGTCACGACCCGACCTTTCGACCCCGCTGTGTTTTTACTGGGACATAAAGGAACGGCGGGCGCAGAGGGAAATCTAAAGGCGTTCTTCTGCGTGCGGGAGGAAGGAACGCTTTATTTGAGTCCTGCCGTATTTTCGTGCCGCTTTTCTCTACTCTCTTTCATTCCACTCATATTTTCTTTCTTGTCTGAGGAATGTGTCTGTGTGTGTGTGTGTGTGTGTGTGTGCACAAATGTTTCTGCATAAGCGTGTGTGTTTGTGTATGTTTGCACTCATCTTTGTATGGTGTGTATTATAGTTTGGACAACTCGTTCAACATCACTGTACATTTTCCAGATTTTTTTATTGGTGTCTTTTATAATATTGTTGTTTTTGGCTTTTTATTAGGTTGTGCTTGATTGTTTTATGTACTTGGCTGGTACTCATTTACCATTGTAAAATCTCTGTAATGCAAGCTATGTTGTTTTCCCATCAAAAAAGGCAAAATAGTACAAAAAAATACAATTTGTCCCTTTTGTTTGTAGTTAAACGAATTGCTTTAGTGGCATAGAATGACATGCACTTATGCAATGCATTTTTAAAAATGAGTGATGAATTTTAAAACATGTTCCAAATAGAAATTGAGCAATCCTCTTGTTTACACGCGCGCTCATGAAAACAATGGCAGTGTCTTGTCCGAGCGTCTGTGATCTTTGAAGCGTGCAGCACAGAATCATGTTGGAAGGCTCTGGCACCAAATGGCTTTCCAAAAATACACTCTCAAACAATTCCAGCCAGATCCGTTGGCTCACACGGACCCGACACCACGCAAACTCTCTTTTCATTATTCTTCACGACGATATAACCCAGCCAGCACTTGAAAGGAGCAGTGCAAATATATCCTTTCCCCCCATTCTTTGGTTTCATCTCAGTGTATCTGACACACGGAGACTCGTCTCTATGAAAGTGGAATTCTTGGATCTCTTGGAACTTCAGAACGTTGTCAAGGCATCTAATTGCCGAATGTCAGAGTTTGTTCAGTGACACCACCTTGAACCTTCAGCTTTGACAAAGACTCAGTAGCGGCGCTCTGCCGGTGAGGAGTGCGAGGGTTTGAGCGCCTGTCAGAGATTTTACGCCGCGTACGAATAGTCGTGAACTTCTGAGAGCTCCAAATGAAGCCCTAATGGAAGCTGTTTATGCTCTCAGTGGCTTGTTTGTTGTTGTTGTTTTTACAATATTTGTTTATCCCGTTCAGAATAGCTTTTTTTCTTCTCAGTGAACATATTTGTCTGCATTGTTTTCACGCGTTGCACGTAAACTAGTCACAAAAAATTGCAATGGGTAATTTTGATTTTTTGTGTGTCAAACTGATTCTTTGAAAGCCCATGTTTTTATTTTTGTTTTATTTATTATATATTTTTTTTACTTTATATGTGTACCTAGACAGTAATGCATTCCTTTCTTAATAGCTAATATGTATTTATTTTCTCTATATGTTTTAAATCAGTAAAATGCTGTTTAAAAGCAGAGAAGTTGAAGAGCTAATTTAGTTATTGGTTTCAACACTGTACAATGTATTTTTTATTGCAACCATCTGCAAGCATACAATGACGATTGTAAATCTCAATCTTCTAAACATCTGTCAAATCTCACAAATCTTGACTTGCAGAGTTTTCTTTCTCTCTGCGAAGCTCAACAAAAGGCTCGTTTTCTTGTGGCATGTGTTTAAACGGTGTAAGGTTTAGCGCCCGGGGGCTGGGGTGACGTAATGTTATTTTTTGATGGGTGAGAACGAGGTGAGCAGAGGGCAGGGCGGGAATATTTGACAGCGTTGAAACGAGCCAGAGATATGATTACTGCGAGCGCGCTCAGCACGCCGTGCTCTCGGTCCTGTGGGAAGCTCGACTCCTTACGGCTTCTTAGGCTGAACACACCAGTGCGCACAGTATACACTTCTATAGCTCATTACAGACGGAGTAAATCATCTACGGCGGCTCAGTTTCAAACCAGCTGACAGACGTTCATTTAACACGTTTTAAGAGTGTGTAGCATTAACAATGACATGCTTGATGTCACAAAAGAGATTCAGGAGGAGGCCTGTTAGGGCGATAGAAAAACACCTCATTTTGGTGGTTTCACCTCATTCAGTCTTTCTTTCAAATATGCAAATACTACTTTTGCAGCAGTTTGGTATAAACATGTTTTAGGGATAGAATATTACCTGCCAAATTGTGCAACATAGCATCCTAAAATGCAATGCTTTCTTTCTGTTTGAATATTTAACATTGTATCATCCAGTATATTATGACCATGTGCCATTTACATGCAGCATGAAGTGCAGAAAACTACCAATTTTAAAGATTTTTATTGAATTAATTCCCACTTTTTCACTTTCTATTGAATAGTATGCAGTAAATTTAATTGGCTGCACATTTGACATCAATGAGAAAAGAAATTGGATGGTTTTCTGCTTCCTTTTAAACGTTTGTTTTGTTAGTTGCAATTTGTTACTTGCACTTAGCATTGCTTTTCCAGATCTGAACCCCTAGGCCTCGATTCCGCATTAAAACAAGGGCTTGGAGCTTCCTGGTCAACCCTCAGGTGTCCGATCAGGTGTTTGAATCCTGAAGACAAACAAAGCAGGTTGTCCTCTCCAGCACAGCACAGCTGCCTGAAGTCGCTGGTTTTGCGTGCCGTCGGTATGCTGTGACGTGTGGCTGGCCTGGTCTCAGTGCTAATGTGTGCTGCTTTGTCTTTCATTCTGTGTGTTTTTTTTTTTTTTAAACGTGCTGATGCAGCATCTCCGCGGAGCGCGAACAAGCAGGATATGAGAATCACATCTGTTGGACCGGCTCATCATCCTTCAAGCGGAAACGCTAAAGCCTAATCCAGCACATAATAGAGGCGCACGCACACTGACTGGCAGCGCGCGGCCGGCGTGGCGTTTTTTGGAACGACTCTGCCAGGCTTTTGCAGAAATGAGATTAGGCGAGCACGCAACAACGGTTACGGAGAGATCTGTCATCGTTTTCTCTGAGTATACACTGGAGCACAATCACATTACCTTATGAATTATGCAAATTGTCAGTGGCCTAATTGAGATGTGTTAATCATATTAAGAGGCTTAATAGCTTGAATTTAACTGTGATGCTATTTGGTAATTAAGCACGACGGCGAGTTTGGGGTGCCGTTGATTGAGCTGCTCGTTGAAGATCACGTTGGAGTGTTTATATGTCTGTGCATGTGCCCGAATTAGAGATATTATTCTCGGCCTTGCCAATATTCATTCTTCTTTTAATATTAATTTCCTTCTTTTAACATTGTCAAGCTTAAATTGATCTAGTGATGACATGTTTAGGAAATAAAAGGCAGGATGAATAAAAAGTTTTAGTACTGATTGCACAATTGCATAATTATATATATATATATATATATATATATATATATATATATATATATATATATATATATATATATATATATATATATATATATATCACCCGAGGCAAAGGCCTGACGCTTCAGAGAGTATTTTTAAGTAGAATATAAAAAAAAATAATGGACTAAATTCTTTTCATCACGTTTGGTTCCGTGTGCGTTCTTAGCAGTTTTCTTAAGGAAGCAAAACCATTAAATATTAAATTCCTTAATATGTTCATTCCTAATATGGCCGAAACTAACAGTTTAAAGGGTTAAAAAAAGATGTATGTATGTGTATACAATACTGTTCAGAAGTTTGAGATCAGAAATATTTTTTTGAAAGAAATTAATGCTTTTATTCAGCAAGTATGTATTAAATTGATCAAAAGTATTAGTTATGACGTTACTATTATTAGATAATAATCAGAAATGTTTATTGAGGAGCAAATGAGCATATTAGAATGATTTCTAAAGGATCATGTGACTGAATGCTGCAGAAAATGCAGCTTTGATTACAGGAATAACTTACATTTGACTAAATATTCACATAGAAAAAAGTTATTTTAAACTTTTTTATTATTTGACACATTTTTATTGGCCAGCCTTGGTGAACAGAAGAGACCTTTTTTCAAAAAACATAAAAAACAGTGTTAAAAACAAATGAATTCTCTGCACCTGTCAATTTTTATTGATTATTTGTTGCAGGCCTAATATTTTCAATTCCTGATGTATTGGCCAGCCGCAGAGGCAAAACCATTAGAAAATGTCAGCTTTGCATTCGGCAGCGTAATAAACCCTCACAAGCAGAATGCGCCTGGTAAACCGCCTCCGAATCTGTTCTTTTGTCAATAGATGGTATCTCAGGCTCAAACGGGCTCTGCTCACAGAGATATGAATGACCGGCGCTAGCATCACATTAGACGAGATGGCGCTCGCTCGGTGCATTAGACAGAGATGCTGTGGCGATTTTATCTGCCCGTTTGCTTTGTGTCGCTCCTTCCCAACAGCTCATCGTAAAGCTGGTAGGTGGAGACACGGTCGGCCCTCCGTTACTGCCAGCTTTCTTGATATGTTACGACTTTAATCAAATCTGAAAATTTGTAATGCGCATTAAAGTGAACGTGAAGTGCTTCTCGTGAGCGCCGTTGCCATACCAACCCCGGAGGAGTCGTCTGTCTTTAATGCGCGGTTGGGAATCTCATTTCCTCCCCCCTCGCCATCACCGCCGCTACAGGCGCTCGGCACAGAGAGAGGGAGACTAGAGGCCTCTCTCCACGTACTGGAAATGACACAAATTAATATACACTACTTAAACTAGACCAAGATTAATGGCTGCCTTTCGCTGCAGTTTAGTCCCTCTGTCAGTTGCCGGGTGTTCCTTGGACAAAATCAACATTTATCCCACTTTTGCCCTGGGCTCTCAGGATGCAAGGATCTGAACCCCCGCCACGCTTTTCACCTCTCATCCAGCTCCTTCATACATCACCCTCTCTCTACATCCGCACCTTTTTCCAGCACGTCACATTACACACGTGATAGATTCCCTTTTCTATTTGCATCTGATAGTTAACTTCTGATCGTTAAAGGTAAAACGCTGCATCTAACTCATCAGTCTCTTGATGGATTGTTTGCACGTTCCTTTTGTGGGATTGATTATGTAAGGGATAATCAACGGCTAGCCATGCATTAAAGGATTTTAATGCACAACGCAGAGGCGAAGAACCTGCAACTCAGTCTGGAAACGTGTACATTCATTTCTTCTGCTTTTGTTACACTTTTGCAGGAACCAATCACAGACTGGCTTATCCATCTGACGCGCTATTGGCGGGTTTAACACGATGACGGATAGAGAAGCGATGGGACGTTGCTCGTTGATCATGCCTCTTGTGGTCTGATTGGTTGAAAGACTAACCAATTGCGTACAGAGTCGTTTGAATAATGCTTGTTGATCCCTCCTCTTGTGCAGTAGAAAATACAGAGCAGACTCCTCAGACCAGTGTCCAATCTTAAAGCATTCACTTTTATTCATGGAGTCACAATAAAAATCCAAAACAAAGCGCGCAAATATACAGCTGGGAAACATTAGAGATTGTTCACATGAGAAAATGTATTGCATTCATGTTTTATACCTGGGGTCTCTAAGAACCCAAACAGTAATGTTAAATTTGTCATGAAGGATGTTTAAGTTGTTGTCATAGTCAAAGTCAAGAAATGAGATATTTAAATGTTAAAAGTATGTTTTTAACGGACTTTGGAGTTTGTTAGATTTTGCAAGTTTTAAAATGAGGACCCTTTTGACAAGTTATTATTAGATTTTGATTGGTGTGCAATGAATGATTTGAAGTCTAGTCTACAGTGCTGGAAACTGTCTAAATATAACTAAAATATGTATGAAACAATCAGCACTGCTGTTCAAAAGTTAGGCGTCTAAGATAAAAAAAAAATGAATAGCCTACTTGTAAAAAGTGACAGTAAAGATATTTATAATTTTACAAATATTTATATTTTGAAATAAATGCTGCTCTTTTAAAATTTCTATTCATCAAAGAATACTAAAAAAAAATATCACGGTTTCCACAAATATATGATTGTTTTCAACATTGATAATAATCAGAACTGAGCAGCAACTCATCATATTAGAATGATTTCTGAAGGATCGTGTGACACTGAAGACTGGGGGAAATGAAAAATTCAGCTTTGATTACAGGAATAAGTGAACACATTTTAACATATATTCACCAAGAAAACACTTCTAAACACTTCTAAATTCCAATAATATTTCAAAATACCCACTGTTTGAACAGTAGTGAATAGCTGACCTCATTAATTGACTAAATGGTTTATTAAAAGATTAGTAAACCACTGTGACCTGTCCTTTGTTGCAAGGTTGTGTTCTGTAGTGTTATAAACTGATACAAGAAATGATTGTTCCTGTGAGCTTCCCCACAGAGATCAGAGGAAATCCACCATCTCTCTCTCTCTCTCTCTCTCTCTCTCTCTCTCTCTCTCTCTCTCTCTCTCTCTCTCTCTCTCTCTCTCTCTCTCTCTCTCTCTCTCTCTCTCTCTCTCTCTCTCTCTCTCTCTCTCTCTCTCTCTCTCTCTCTCTCTCCTCCTGTATGGATTGTCTGGCTATGCAAATCTCTCATAATTAGACATGCTAATATATGGCAGTAATAAGCCGCAGTCTGTCGTTATGTCTGCCAGTCTCTCCATTGTGTCCAGCAAAAAATGTGTCTTTAAAATAACGCTTCCCACAGTCCTCTCTGTCATTCCCATAGACATGTCACAGTTTGCATAAAAAAAATATTCTCAATAATTGCCTCATTTATGCACATTTCACAGTTTTTTTCTTTCAAAAAATTGTAAGGCAGTAGCTGCGTTTACATGGACCTTAGTAATCCAATTGTAACTGGGCTAGTGGCACAATCCAAACCAAAAAGTCGCATGTAACCATGTCAATCAGAATGAATTGGCCAGATCTGATTAAAATTTAATTTGGATTGTAAGGGGTGGTTTATTCCTTTTCTAATCCGATTGAGAGGACATGTTAACAACATAGATTGTAAAACAAGTATGGACGTAGTGTCCGTGACGTCACCCGTAGGTTTCTGAAGAGCATTTTTAAAGTCTAAAGTCTTGGCAGCGCGTCACTCCCTGATAACTGAAAATGGGCAAAGAGAAGGGACGTGGGTGGTGCTGAGGGGACTGGCTGCTGAAACCACGCCTGCCTAGCTGTCACTCAAGTGGCCACGCCCTTAATTATGCAGAACTTTGAGGCTTGATATAATTTAAACGGATGAGTTATAAAGTTATAATAAAATTCACCAGCTTCACAGTTGTCATGCTCCCTTTTGGAGCCTCTCTCTGGCCAGTCGATGAATTGCAGTTTAAGTCACTTCTGTGTTGGCATCAAGAGAGACCGCGGGAGATTGCCACTAGTTAAACATTTGATCCGATTGAAAACCGAAACTGAAAAACATGTGCAATAATGTAAAAAATGCCGTTATGATGTATAAATAAGGTGTCATAAATGATTGTCCTGCCATTTCCACTCATAATTTTAGCAGGACAATAGGGCTTTGGATGGCCATAGGGTCTGTTAAAAGCGCTATATAAATGCAGTCCATTTACCATTTGTCTTCGCCCAATTAGGACTCGAAATAGAAAACTATAATGTCTGCTTTTCAAAAACGAAGAAAAGGAGGATGGTTAGTATGCAACAACAGCGAGAAACTCTGTATATTCATGCATTGTGCGCAAGTCAAAAGATTCAATCCGATCAGAAGCTATAATCAGAAGCACATCAACCCGATCCCTTTATAGCGTTCATGTAAACTCTACGTTCGGGTTCAGACGGAAGGAAAAAGTGTCCATATAAAACGTAGCTAGTGATTTAAATTAAGCTGGTATTAATGGAGTAATGCTAGACATGTTTTTTCCCCCTTTTTTGATGGTGTAGCCCTCATGTATTGTTAACAATAAATCTATGGACACTTACACCAATTAGTGCATTAGTTCATTGTGAAAGTGTTTGGTCTCATGTGTCTCTTTTGGCATCTTAAAATAGTCTCTCGACACAGTGCTTGTGGCACGGAAATGTTTTTTTAAGGAAGCATGTGGAGCCTTGTGCCCCCTGAAAGGAAACAAATGTTTGGGAGAAGCAGAGAGCGGCGGTTTTGGCCGCTTTCCCGGCACAGACGCAAGTGCCATCGCAGGCTCCGGAAGACTGAAGTTCCTTCTGCACGTGCAAGAACCGGTTTCGAGCAGAACCGCATGCAATGCATAGTTGCATCATTTAATGTTGCTTAATGCTAGAAGTCGACATTCTACGGTCCATAAACCTGTCTCACCTTGCTTACATACATGGAGATGAGTTATTTTCTCTCTGATCTCACTGTGAAGTGCTTCGGAAAGCAGCAGCTTTGCTCAGTTAAATCCTAGGTTTTTTTGGGGGAAAATGGCGCTGTCGCTTTCTAGCTAGCTCAGCACTTTTGAAGTCAGCGTCCTCGTGCGATCCCCTGTGCTGTCAGGGATGCGGAGGATGAAACAGGTGCTTGTCATTTGAGTGGTCAACTAAGGACAGACTTTGTGTAATTTGAAACTGCAGCCTTTGATCAGCAGTCAAACTCCTCAAACAGAATCCTTCCAAACTGTTTATAAGGTACAAGATGTGCTCGAGCTTTTCTTTTGGAGTCGTCCAAGTCCGTTTAGTTGTGTTGCGTTCTCTTTATTTCTTTCTTTGGCGTTCTCTGACTGGTGGCCCAGAATACAGGCGTGAGTCATGTGAACTGAGATGAGCACTAACAGACACGCTGCTCTTCTTTGCTCCGTCATGCTTCATTTACCGCATCCAACACCGCCAAATTCAGCTCAAACAGAACCCTGCTTTATGACTGATGGGTTTGTGATTTCACTCGCCTAATGTAAATGCAAGCCAGATTTTGGAGCATCAACAAAAACTTCCCATTTACTTCCAAGTTGGAGCTATGCGGGTTCATTCGCACTGGAGATTTTGATGGGATTTGTTTGTTGTTGTCAGAGTTTGTTAGTGTGTGTGTGTCTGTGTGTGTGTGTGTGTGTGTGTGTGTGTGTGTGTCTGTGTGTGTGTGAATGCTGTTTTCTAAATGTGTGTCAGAAAAGATGTACGTATAAGAATGAACCTTAATGTAAACGTGTGACACTTCTGTGGTGAAGTGATACTACTTTCTGGTACTATAGAAAAAACGAATGCAATTTCTACTTGAATAAGTTAGTTAGCAAGAATAAAAAAATAAAGTAAATTCTATATTAGTAAAGCTTGTTGAAATTAAACACAAATATCAACTTTATAAAATTAAGTAAAAGCTACTCAACTTTCTGGTGTTCCCATCATGCACAGAGTCATGAATAATTAATAATGTTGCATTTTTCCACAGTTTTCAATCTGTATTTACACCGTTTTATATTGCTTTTCTTGTTAAGTTTAGTAACTTGCTGTTCTGTGACATCTGGAGTTAATTTTCTACTCAAAATGACACATTAATATGATCCAGCAAATGTTACCGCCCATGTTAATTCTATTATGTAGATATGTGGCTACACAATATCTGCTGTATTATTTACTTAGATGTTCTAAGTAAAGCAAACACTTTAAAATCGTGGCTTAATTCAGCGAGTAAAAATGGTAACACTTTAGAATAATGGTAATTAGTTAACATTAGTTAACTACATAAGTTAACATGAACTGCATTTATAAATAAAGCATTTATTTATCTTTGTTTCAACATTTACTAATGCATTATTAAAATCTTGTTAACAGTAGTTAAAGGAGCTGTATGTAAAAAAATGTCACAAATGTTCCTGACATGTCAAAGACATTATGAAATTATGTTAATTTCAAATACTTATATCACTGACAACAGTAGTCCTGCCAGGATATTGTCATTTAAAAGTTGTTGCTGCAGCCCTCAACTGATGTTGATGTTGACATGTTGTGTTTTGGCCTGAAGCTCCACCCTCCACCTATCGACCAATCACGAAGTCAGTAGTGTTTGGGCATCTGGGTTTCCAGATCTGCTCTAGTAAGCACAGCTGCAGTTATAAACGTTCCTGCTGATCCTGCAGCCAATCTGGCAACCTCGAGTCAGTGGGAGGGGGAGAGGGGAGACACCGCTCTACAGTCATTTGAAAGTGATTGCAGTACCAGTTTTGGCCACAATCTTACATACACTTCCTTTAATGCACCGTGAACTAATATGAACAAACCATGAACAGCTGTATTTTTATTTACTAATATTAACAAAGATGACCAAAATACAGAAACAAATATACTGCTCATGGCTAGTTCATGTTAGTTAATTCATAAACTAATGTTAACTAATGACAATTATTCTAAAGTATTTGTGAAAAATGTACTTGAAACTACAATGATGTACTAAAAATGTACTTGAGACTATTGCAACTGCACAAACTAAGTAGAAATTACTCAAAAAACTTTAACCAAGCAAATTAAATTTGCCTATAGTCTTTGTTAATACTTGGTTAAGTAGATTTTACTTGACACTGTGTACAAAAACTTGCTAATGAAAAATGTCCCCTTTTGAAAAATACTTTTAATAAATGCTATTTATAAATCATTCATATATTTTCTGTTTTCACTTTTTATTTTAGGTGAAGAAATCAGTTTTTTTTACCCAGCCCTAATATAAATACATATTTTGATTGCCTATTTATCTATACATTTACATAATCAGTGTCGTATTGTTTTAATGGGGGGTTTATTTGTGCAAATGTTTTTCACACCAGTTTTTGCATTTAGATATCCCGATTTGTTCCTCACTTTTGATGTAGGACTAAATCAATGGAATTTAGGATCAAATCCGACCATAAAAAAGTTTTATAAACGAGGCCCCAGATCCCAGTTTGATTGGTTGTTGTGATTTTAATGATCCACACTTGCATAGTTGAAATGCCATCGACAACATGTTTTAATTTCCAGTTTCCATTTTTAGTCAGTTATTGAGTCGTTTGTGTGCAAAAAGCGTGAGCCGGCGTTTGGAGCGCTTGCCGGTCCATGGATGTGCTCATGTCTGAGCCTGACACCAGAGTATGAAGGGAACAGCTCTTGAAATGAAAGTTGGCAATAACTTGTAACATCTGCAGGATCCTTCTGGTGATCTGTAGAGCGGCTGCATTTGTAAGAGAACCAGACAGTGTTCTTAATGAAAGTGCCATTATCTCTGACTGAATTCATCAGACCGCTGATGGCTTTCTCCTGTTTACTCACCTCCAACTTCATCTCCTGCAAGATAAAGGCTGGAGGTTAACGTAACCTTGATAAAGCGCTCATCTCGATGAGATTCATGTGCTCAATCCATCTTCCATCATCATGGAGTATGAAAATGAAGCCTTCGATAGCGGCACAATACGGCGCAGTTAAATGGGCCATTTCAGATGTTTTGTGTAGCACACCGACTACGAAATCTCCCCCGTCGTGCCTGTGCAGTCCATTTTCTGCCACTTTCAGTCGCCTCTTATCTTCTTTCCTCTCGTTACCCATCTCTCCTCTGCTGTAAACCCACCTCACCTCTTCTTTTCTATTCACAACCCATTTGTGTTGCCAGCCAGCAACACAAATTAGGGATATACAGCCTGGTGTCAAAACGAGCGCTCATAAAATATTAACGGCGTGCAGGAAATTTTACATGGCAACATTCTTTTTCATTTTCAGGTCTGTCAGCACAAGCTGCGCCACAGCTATTTGTGTGCTTGCATCTATTTTAATGCTGCTTATTTGGAGCCATTTTCCCACGCCATCTTTTTTATGTCTCGGAGTCAAAGGTAGAGCATTTTAAAGACCTCCATTAATTCACATTTTTTTGTCAGCGATTTCAACACTTTTGGACTAAATGTCTTGTTTAGCCAGACTTTATGCCTGTTGTCTATAGCCACTTTGCAGTTTATTGCCTCCTTTGAGTACTGGAGGTTTGTTACTGCCGTAGTAAAATGCAAAAATGCACATTAAACATGCACAATGGGACGGTGTGCTTGCAATGCATTGGGCAAGCAACAATTTTTCCCCTCATAGGCCATCATTGTAGCAGTTTGGAAACTTGTGAACATGACAGATAACCAATCAGATTGGAGCATTGTCACTTTAAAAAAAGTCTTTTTTTTTTTTGCATGAGAAGAGTTTGATCAGGCTGTTTTTTCTTGAAAAAACTCAGATAATGATTGTATAGAAGTGGTGTGTATACATGTCTCAATCACTACAGCTGTTGTAGGTCTTCTCCAGCTGTTGGATGATGAACACGTAGTAAAGAATAAATGCCAAACTTTTATGACTTTCTTTACAACAGGAGAAATTCTGACAATTTTACATGCAATGCATGTTCAAAAAGGATCATGAAATATCATTTAAATATCATACAAGTAATCCATATGCCTACTGCATATTCCATGTGTTCTGAGGTCAGTATTTGTGTAATTATCATTTTTCTCTGAGACTTGGAGAAGTAAATTGAATCAACTGATACTTTAAAAAGGTCAGACTCAAAAGAATATTCGTTGTTACTTCTCATGACTGTACCAGAGACACTTAAATTTGAGTGTTTATCACACAGCTGTCGTATGACTTTAGAAGACTTGGAATATATATATATTTTTTGGTTCGCATACATTTTGAAGATAACTGATGTCATTTTACATTTAAAATTATTACTTATGGTTCTTATTATTATCAATGGTAAAACATTTTTTTTTTTCAGTCAAGCAGATCAAGTCAAATCTATAAGTTCAAAAGAACAGTTTATTTGAAATAGAAATATTTTGTAACATTATAAATGTCTGTCCTGTTACTTTTGATCAATTTCATGTGTCCTTACTGAATAAAAAAAAAATCATTTTCTTTCTTTTTTCTTTTTTTTTTACTTACCCAAAATAGTATTTGAATGGTAGTGTATCACGGTTTCCACTAAAAAATATGGTGCCGCACAACCGTTTTCAACATTGATAATAATTAGAATTGCTTCTATTAGAGTGGTTTCTAAGGGATTATATGAGACTGGAGAAAAAAAATCAGCTTTGATCAAACACTTTTGCAGTAATATTCACATTATTACTGTTTTTACTGTATTTTTGAGCTTACGAGACTTCATTCAGAAACATTAAAAACATCTGACCGGTAGACAGTAAACACTGACCACCGTGAGCTAACCTATTTAACACGTTAGTCTGGTCGGATATCTCCTGGTCCTCAGATGATGGATTCTGCGTCTCTTTATCTACATGCTTCATGACGCCTCTCTGAGTACGTCTGTCCAGGTGGGAGGGGATGAACCCTGAACTTTCCTTTTCATGGGATGACGCCAATAAAGAACGAGATGTCAATCATACGCCACGGCTATGGTGAGTCGGAGCCAGTCCAGCTGTCCTTCAGTCGCTCAAACCGTCACTCAACGTCCCACCATCCAGCCTCTCAACACCAGCGGCAGAATCTCAATGATGTTCTTAAGAAGTCACATTCCCTTTGATAGGACGTGAATTACGGCCGTCTTTAAGTAGGTGTTGAAGACCGGCGTGCTGATGGTACTTTTATTAATCAGCTCTGACACGGTTTCATTGTTATTCTTGTCCACTGACATGTCTCATTGTTTTGATTGGTCCTCCGCTGCCTGTTTTGCAACAGACGGGTGGAATTGAAAGGGCTTCAAGTGGAAAAAGTCTCTCTGGATGTCTGTGATCTCTGGTCAGAAGCATGAAGAGAAAAACGTTTAATTGGCAGTAAACCAGCGCATTCGTTGTGTGCTGGATTACAAGTAGAGGTGGAAGAACAAAAAAATGAGTATAGGTGAGAAACACAACATTGTGAGAAAGATTTTGGTACATTCATGCATTGACATTGAGTATAGTAAGACTTTGATCAAGTTTATAAGAATATGTATTGAATACAGCACAACAAACAATGTCATTTTGTTTGAAATAAAGTGTTATTGCTACATTTTTTTATTGCATAGCTGGACCAAACAATGATTTGAAACATGTTTGTGGACAATAGATTTACGTCCACATATTTTTTTTTATTTTGCTGCATTGCTTAAACATATTTTGAAAATCGTAATTATGACCTGCTGTTTGTTCAAGTACTTTTGGTCAGAATAAATGGGAAATGTTGGGAAATGCCATTCCTTTCTGTTTCCCAACAAAGACCTAGAGGTTTTTAGTGCTAGTTCACTAAAATGAAGAGCAAATTATGTGCATTTGTTGTGTAACTGACGCTTTATTTGATCATTCTTGTGCTGCTTTGTCCTTTGTCACTGGTCTGTACATGATATGTGTACAATTCGGTATAGTGAACATTAAAGGGTTAGTTCACCCGAAAATGAAATTGATGTCCTTAACTCCTCACCCTAATGCCGTTCCACACCCGTAAGACCTCCGTTCATCTTCAGACACACAGTTCAAGATATTTTATATTTAATCCGACCGCGTATCTAAGTGTATGCACACTATACTGTCCATGTCCAGAAAGGGAATAAAAACATAATCACAGTAGCCCATATGTGACATCAGTTAGTTCATTAGAATCTCTTGAAGCATCGAAAATACATTTTAGTCCTAAAAAATAGCAAAAACTATGACTTTATTCAGCATTGTCTTCGTGGATTGCGTGTCAAACCTGCCAAACTGCTGAAATCATGTGACTTTGGTGATCCAAATCATGAATCAATCCGCTGATTCATAACCGTTTGAATCTTTATTTGAGGTTTGAAAACAAACGCAGAAGAGAAGACAATGCTGAATAAAGTCGTAGTTTGTATTATTTTTGGACCAAAATGTATTTTCGATGCTTCAAGAGATTCTAATGAACTAACTGATGACACATATGGACTACTGTGATGATGTTTTTATTCCCTTTCTGGACATGGACAGTATAGTGTGCATACACTTAGATATGCTGTCGGACTAAATATAAAATATCTTAAACTTCTGAAGATGAACGGAGGTCTTACGGGTGTGGAACGACATTAGGGTGAGTCAGTAATGACATTAATTTCATTTTTGGGTGAACTAACCCTTTAACTATTAAAATTTGCTTTCCACCTTTAATTGGCACCCCCCCCCCCCCCCCCCAAAAAAAAACAGAAAGATGTTTCTGATTGGCTAAAATAAAGGTGGATTGCTGGATTGACTTCGGTAAATAAATAATATCTGATGTTCAGCAATGCCGCTTCATGTTTTTGCATATAAAATAACATATTACGGTAAACAAAAATGACTTTTTCTTCATCTGCCTGGATAATCATTCCAATTAGAGTGACAGGCGTCAGAGGCGGTTCACACATGCTCATTCTTTTAAAAACGTGGGACATCACAAAGTAGTATCCAACCACAGAGCCACAGCCCTGACAAATAGAGACAGGTTTTGAGATGCGGTTTAAAAAAAACGAGATGCTGAAAAACAGCAGCTCATGTTTCCATAATCAGACGTTCTAACCCTAACCTAACCCTAACCCTACCCTTAAAATGTGAAATTATTTTTTTATTTGGTGCCTTCTAGACTGAGAAAAGACAGAAAATTATTTTTTGTCTCATGGGAATGAAAGACTACAATTCCCAGAATGCTTCGCTGCCCTATGAGGCCACTCCCAAAGCCACCGCTACTGAATCACTGATCACTTTCCCACCACTGCGTTCATCTTCATAAAATCAGTTCAGCTAGAGAACAGACACTACAATTAAAAACTGAACGTGTCTGTTCAATATAATGTGATTTAGCCGCTGAGGGAGTGTCACAGCACAAACGCTGATTACATTGACAGTCATGGATGAGCTCGTGATAAGAGCTGAGGTAAACGCGTCCGTGCTTGTGGCAGTCGTTCACAGCACGTGTTCAGTCTGGCGCGTTTTCAGTTCATGCCTTTGGAAGCTTAATTTTCATAGGAATTAATTTGAGAAGTTGAAACACTCACTTTGCTCCGTTCACATGAATGGCCACGGCTGCCTGAGCCAAGCGCTGTGAGTGCGATCCCACCCCCCATGCGTGGTCTGAAAACATGCAGAAATACCTTCTGCTGGCTGTAGTCTTTAGCCTCTGGCCAACAAACCCTCCGTTGACGCAAATTGACGATATTTGTGTCATCGGAGGATTTTCCCCCAGAAATAAAATACATAAATCTCTTGTCTCAGGGGGATATGAGCGGGGGAAGTACGATCATTTGACTATACTCCAGGGTTTCTACTGATACAAAGCCATATGCTAAATCGTTGAAGTAACCCATTAAATGTTTTGTTGTAATGAGAAACACTCTGGTTAGTTTGACCATTTGCTGCACTGTTATTCCTCTAGTTATTTACTCAACGCGGCTTATGAATCGGAAGTAGAAAAAAGCTTGCTTCCACATTGCAAAATATAGATTAGATCTTTTACTTGATCTTCTCGTCTGAAAAATCATCCGTAAGATGTCATATTGGAGTGTGTTTATTGTGATCTGTTGAACTGGACGAGTTAATGAACAGAATCGTCTTCTATCACAAACTCCCCAAACACACCGGTAGCGCCGCACTAATGATGCAGTCGGGCTCAGGTAGCTGTCAGGCTGCTGTGATTAATTAAATACAAAACTAGGCCAATTTGTCACTTTCTGTGGTGTGGTCGGATAAAGAGACTCGTGCTGCCGTCTCTTCACTCTTCCATACGTTACTCCCTCAATATGCGGCCGGGAGATTTTTCATGACGTCTTAATTGCTGCATTGGAAGGGCTCAGCGAATGTGAAATTCCTTTTAAAACACGTCTAGTTGTCGGAGCAGCCAAGCCAAACACGCGTTGAATTGCCTGACCTACACCTAGAGGTTCTTTTTGCCAATATGACTTTTTGCCTAATAAATCAAGAGCCGACTCTTGATTTATATAGGCATGTGAATGAGACGCTTGGAGATATTCTTCTAAATGTCATAGCCGGTGCTGTCTGGGATTTGTTTGATCTCTTTGCTCACGTACAGTCGCTCTCTGACTCCCTGTTAAATCTGTCAGCGCACAGTCCCGATCGCCGATATGCAAGCGTCATCCAGAGGGTCTCGTTGAAGAAAGACAGGTGTCTACTGTACACAGCCGTCATTTTAGTCTGGTTATCCTGGCAGATGACTGTCAAGACCGTTCCTTCGGTGTCTGAGGATGAGAGGTTCGGAAAGAGAGGTCATCTCCTCTGCCGACCCCCACTAGGTGTGTCAGGCAGCTTGGCGTTGTCTCGCGTCACTGAAGTCAGATGCTGGGTTTGAGGGATGTTGTCTTGTTGTCTGCCGACGCAGCAGAAACGATCTGCTTCCATCCGTGTCCTCATGGAAAGAATTCCAGTACAGACCCACATAAAATTGACTGAAAAACTGCAGACATTTTCACAGAATCGTAACTCCTTTATGTGTTTTTCGCTTTATAGTAAAAATTGCAACTGTTCTTTCAGTATTAAATAATATACATGTATTTTTAATTCCACAGACATCTGGGATAGAGAGATGTGTAATGCAAATTGCAAAGCTCATAGTCTTCCTCAAAGGGATTTATTCTGTTTAACAGAGAACAGCTGCAGTCAGACCTTGATTGAAATCCAGATATTACTTCCTTAAACGTCCACGTCACAATGTGAAATATTAGCAAAAAGCCATACCAAAGGCATACGCAAAGAAAGAAGACAAGGCTTTGTGTTTCGGTGCAAAAGCAAAACCGCTTTGTTTGGCCTTCGGAAAACAGATGAGATTTGGAATCAGAGGCTATGATTTCTTAATATTATTGATTTAGCTACTCTGACTCTGACGAGACTGCATTTACATTCAAACCAAAAATAATTCAGACACCAGATATCATTTTTACTAGTCGGTGCAGGAAACTATAATTGATTTATGTAAGTGAGGAGAGCAAAATAAAGTCTGTTACATATTATACCCAAAAATTATAATACGGAAAACAGAACAAAGGGAACAAAACTATGAGAAACTAAAAAATAAACGTGACAGTTGGGGACTTGTTTCAATCCATCAGTTGTTGATTATATTTTGAACTGTGGGGGTTGCACTTAAAAAGGACCAAATGATTGGAGAAGTCGTCACCAGAGAGTTTCAGATCAGCTGATTTTGGTTAAACATAAGTTAATATGACATGCATTTACAAAATGAGGTTAATCTTAATGCCAGATTGACTTTAACATGTTCTGAGGTGTATTGCAGCGATCATTGAATGAGAGAAACCCTTTCATCTTTCCAGGCAAAACTCCTTTTAGCATTTTAACACTCCTCAGAATTCTAAAGATTTTCCACCAAAATTAGCACAGGGCATGTGATCGCGCCTGGACCCGCTCATCAGCAACACCGCATTTTTGAGTTTGTTTCTTCGTGTGTGTAAACAGAAGAGAAACGTCTAACAGAAGTTTAACTTGTCACTTTATGGACAATTTCGGTCTTGACTCTCCCGCTGTTCAGACTGCCAGAAAATGACACGCTTCCACTCAGAGGTGACACGAGCCGGTGGGAGCCAAATGACTAATGCAGAGCCGCATGGAGATTCGTCTCTCTCTCTCTCTCTCTCTCTCTCTCTCTCTCTCTCTCTCTCTCTCTCTCTCTCTCTCTCTCTCTCTCTCTCTCTCTCTCTCTCTCTCTCTCTCTCTCTCTCTCTCTCTCTCTCTCTCTCTCCGCAGCCAACACACACATTTCCATTTCCTGCATGCATGTTCCTTTCCTTGGCATTTCAATTGATCTGTAGTGAAGCTGACAAAGATGGCTGTGTGTTTAATATATTCCAGCGGGCACATTAACAGCGGGGTCTGAGCTGTGCGTTCACGTTAATAATTTAATTGTAGATGTTGTTGCTGCCGCAAACGTATAGTGATGGATTTTTCTTGTCTTGAATAGTTATCTTACAGTGGAGTTTACATCATTTGCTTTACATTGTTTTTTGACTACAATTAATGAATATAAATTATATTCTGAATACATCCATTTAATTAAATAATAGTATATCATTTATATATTGTACTATAATATGATTATTAAACTATATATTTTTTATGCTTAAAGAAATTATATTCACTATCATGTGGCAATGCCAACTATTACATAATCCAATAATTAAATGGACATTTTATTTATATTTAATGGACACAAACCAAAAATATCAGATTATTAATATCAAATAAATGTTACGTCTGTCACATTATGGGACACTTTAAAGATTTAAAAAAACGTGTTAATTGATCAAATAAATGTATTTATTGGACAGATGTTTCTTTTACAGTGGTTTTTAGTATCAATGATTTTAATATGATATTTTTTGTTTATATTTAAAATTTGTATTTTCATAATAACCCTGGCCTTTTATTATTAAAAAAACAACAACTTTGTTTTGTGTTCTGCTGTAGTAAAAATCACTATAATTATAAAGCAGATTCTGCATTGTGATTGGATGAACCAGTTTGGGCCCAGCCCCTAATAACCAGTTCTTTCTTGACTTTTTTGACGCACGCCTCCTGCATTTCTCCACATTTATTAGTCTATATCTCGTGTAACTAGCAAAAAGTTGTCCTGCCCACAGATATCCGTGCAAATGCAACGTCTACCGCGGCACAAGTGCTACGGGAACTCCTGTCGCCCGGATCTCTTTCTGCTTTCATCAGCCCATAATAACATGCGGCTCAGAATCACGCCGAGGGTCCCGGAGGCGCCTGGTGTGATCTTTCAGGGGCTGGAGGTCTTCTTCAGACCCCGTGCTCGCCGTCCCTTTAGCCCGAACCTTCACTTGCTGACAGCGCTCATGTTTATTTCATCCTGTGTCTGGGCTGTCTCGTTTTTCTCCAGCCTCCGATGTCATTAACGCCGGGAGAGAGGACCCTGCAGTGGCGCGGCTAATGAATTCCACTGCGGCTTCTCTCTCCTCACCTCGTTACCCCGGCTCAGGGTGTCAAATTAAAACTGCTGGAGAAAAGAGCGCGTGTGTGTGTGTGAGTGGGTGGGCGAGTAGTCATTGTGGCTCCAACATTGTGGTCAATAATCAACAGCGTGTGGTTGCTAGGCTGGAAATTGCGGTCGTGTTTGAGGAATGAGTCAGGTTGATGGTCGTAGTGGGCTGAAGATGTTGATTGTGGCACAAAAGTAATGAGTTCCTGGCTAAGACGGATTTAGAGACGCTTACTGAGGGAATCGCAGTGAGAAATTGTGAATGCACTGGACTAGTTTTCCTGGCTGTGTCTCATTCCACTCCCTCGTCCCCTAGATAGACACTTTTTTGGAAAACTCTGAAGTGTATTTAATTTGAACACTAACCATCTTTTATTCAAAGTGACTAAAAATACATATGTTTTTTGGCTTGTGCTAGCTGTTGAAGAAACATCATAACACACATCTGTAGACAAGAAAATTTATTGTGTACAGTTTTGAGCCCGAGAACAGATTGAGACACATTCACGGTAGAATTAGCTTCTCAAATTAATACAAAAAATGTCAAAAGCAATGTATTTAAAGATCACATTCTCTGTTCATCATAAAATGAGAGACTGAAAAGCCTCTTCGTACAGCGTGATTTAGGTCATTTGTCTGTTTTTGATGGAATAGTTAGCTCTTAGCATGGCGTGCTAATTGCGCTGATTTAGTTGTCATTAAAGAAGCGTGACGGATGTGGAATTGAGTTGTGTGGTGATGTTTCAGTTCTGCATTCCCTGCTAAAATAAACAGTTTAAGGTGGTTTACAGGTCTAGCTGGTCAGCCATTTGCCGACAAAAGGCCAAAACCACTTTAAAATCATCAACCTAAACCAATCGGCCCAGCTAGATCACTGTAAGCGAGTTCAAGATGTCCAGAAGAACAACCGGTGCTTTTTCATTCAGATTACCGTACAATCACTGTATCATCATGGTGCATCATATAGGACATTTTATCAGGATAGAGCTTCATATAAATCCTGCAGTTATATTTTAATGATGTGCATGATTTCAGTGTTTTGACCTGACTCAAGTAAATGGGTATGGTGTATGTTGTGTTCATGCGTGTGTGTGTGTGTGTAGAAATCAAGCGGAAATGGCCCCTGTATCTCTTTCTCTCTTTCTGTGATAGCACTAGCAGATGGAAAATGGTGTCAATCAATTCATCAGAGTTGTGTGTCTCCTTTGGGAGTGTGTGTGTCTGTGTGCAAGCGGACGCTGGAGGTGGGGCTTAGAGATATAGAGAGATTCCTGCCTAGTAATACAGACTCAGGTTGTGTTCAGAATCAAGTGATAGCTTACTTCATGCTGAATACTGCTCAGCATACTTTATACTTTATTATTTTAAAAATAGTATGTTAAGCAGAGAACATTATTTTAGATAAATGTCTCAGAAGAAGAATGTTCACACACACATATATTATATAAACACAAACTTTTGTTAGATGCGATTGATGATCACATAATGAGTCACAGTGGAAACTTCTAATTGCTTTTAATTCATTCATCGTCATGGTCCAGTGCATTGTGGGACACATTTTCCAGTGCAGTGTGCTTTTAAATACTGCACAATTTAGCAAATGTAGCAGGTCATTCAGGTTTTCCAAGCATTCAGAAAATGTGCAGAGTAGATAATAATGCTGCAGAAATAATAAGACTAGTATGTTAGCATGCTTTTCAGAACGTAGTGGCAGCAGCCGGTTCAGGCCACACCCCTCATTACTGGGAGGGTTCATTATGCAAATGATGTAGCTGGAGCAGTATCAAGGAGAAGCACACGCTCTGTTATCGTTTGCACCGCCGGGGCCTCCCTCTCCCAGATCACTCATACGGAATCATGGCCTAATAGCATCCCATTACCATAATTGCCAACACAACTAGTGTTCCGTGTCTCAGTGCTTCTGAGCCGCTTCAGCACACTAGAGAGAGAGAGAGAGAGAGAGAGAGAGAGAGAGAGAGAGAGAGAGAGAGAATATTTCAATAGCCAAATGAAGGCCACTCGTGATGTGCTTTTGCGTGTTTGCATGCGTGGAGAAGGGCCGTTTGTTTAGCGAAGACCCCGTGAGGACCTTCGCTCTTCACGGCACTTCATATTCCGCTGATGAGTTAACGGCAGGCTCCGGTGCTGAATTCAAAATCACATTCCCATCCCTTTTCAATTAATGCCTCATTCAACTATACCATGCATCCAAACCTAAAAATATAAATGCAGAGCATTTGAGGATATTTACATATTATTAAATCATTGGGCCCTATTTAACAATCTTAGCTCATGGTCTGAAGAGTATGGCGCACTTAAGGCGTGTCCGAATGTACTTTTGCTCGTTTTTTTAAAAGACTGATAAAATGGAAGGTGTGCGAGGCACATGATCTAAAAGGGTTGTTCCTAGTCTCCTAATGAGTCATGGGTGTGTTTTGGGCGTAACATGCAATAAACCAATCAGAGTCTCATCTCCCATTCCCTTTAAAAGCCAGTTGTGCTTGCACCATCGTGGATTCGCTATTCAAATGGAGGAATTTAAAAAGCAGAAAGACTGAACGCTTCTCCAGAGAGGAATCCTTTTGTTTTAATATTTAAAAATGTTTTGTGTCTAATAAGCCAAGTTTATGCACGTTGTGTACAAGCCTATAGGCACATATCTAACACACACTTTAAATAACACAAAGAATTTGGCGTAGTCGTTTTCAGTTCCTCGAAATAGCAATGCGGCAACAATGCGCCTGAACACACCTCATTTTCAGACCAGCACGCTCATAGCCGAATGGATGGGCGCAAGTGAATTTGCTATTTTAACAAGGTAACGCTGAACGTGAAAATGATAACTGCGTTGTGCTGAAACTATTAAAAAACACTCGTGTTGCACCTGGCGTCGCATCGTGCCGGGTGTATGATTGTCATGACGTCACTTTGTAGGCCAACCCGGAAGTTAGCGGCACATGGGTTCCCTCGATCAAAAGCCTATGCATTTTCCCCATAGACTTTTGGACAATCGCAAAAAATAAGATCTGTGTTCAACAAAGAGTTATGACCCTTACACGTTTTGTCTATCAAGATAATCTTTACAAGTGAATCCAACATGTATACCGTTTGAAGCCTAAATAAAGCCGTCAGATATAAAATGCTAACGGTAGGCTATAAACGGACTACAGCACACAGTCGCGGATCTACGTCATCATCAAGCTTCCTCAAACTTTATTTAAAAAACACGTTCGCTCATTATGATCTGCGCTGTGTATGAACGCTTAATGAGAAATATTGCCCATTCGTTTTTTCCAAAAATGTTAGAAACTAATTGGGTTTATGTGTGCCGATCTGAGATTTGTTTTCTCGTTTGTTAATGTTTTATTTATTATTTTGTTATTTTATATAAAGCTTAATATTATTGTCTTTGTGATTAAGATTAGGCTATTATGCCTGATCATCGTGCCCCAAATAGACTTTAAAGAGTCTTTTGAAGAATCTTTCACTGTATTGTGTTTGATTGTATGTTTGCATACCATTTGTTAATTCGCCACGAAAAAAGTGCTTTTACCACCTCCGAAGCACTGACGACGTAAGCTAGCTGTATCAATTTACAATCGTATGTCCTTTTTCTTAGACGACTGATCATATATCGAGGAGAGAACCACTATAAATCTGGACATGTAGAACAGCGCAGCTTTCATTTGACGACTTGTGGTTCCATCTCAGGACAAAACAAAACACTACAGTCTCTCCACAGAAATGAAGAACTGGTAATCGGTTACCTTAATATCACAGATTTCTGTGTATAACAATATTTGGAAACACCACTATTTGAAAGGACTAAATATATAACTATGTATATTAACTGAAAGGTGAACTTATAAGAACGTGAGGCTGAAACGCGGGCTAGTTTTGTATTTTTATTAAACATTTACTTACAGAATTCAAGAGTGAATGAAAGGCGGGCTGGTGAGATTTCCCGTTTGTCACGATGACGTCTAAAGTCCCGGCCAAAGGATGTAGTCCCTTTTAGCAACTTGTTAGCAACCGCCGTTTTTAAGACACAATAAAGTTAAAAAAAATCTCAAGCAGGTTAGAACTAGTGTGTTTTATGTCATAGATCAAAACGTGAAAATATTTAGAGGCTTTGTTAACCACAGACCTTATTTCAGGCGATTTGGCAAAAACCCATTCAAAAAACCCATAGACTTTTGTGCGAGGGAACCGGAAGTGCTAAAATGCTAACTCACTTCCGCGTTTTGGCCTACAAAGTGACGTCAGAACTTCGGCACTCTATTGTGTCTTTGGACAAACAAAAAACTGGCATAATGCAGCATGGTGGTTGGCTGAGGGCTGTAACGATATGCGATATGAAATCGAAATCGCAATATGCAGGTCCACGAACCTATATCGCGATGTGAGAAGGCAGAATCGCGACACACCCCTTCCAACTCCCAGAATTATCCTTCCTGTCCAGGTCCAATTTTTAAGTCAGCAGTATGGCAACATTTCGGCTACCCGTTGGAGAGCAAGGATGGCAATCGTGTAGTTGACAAGACCCACACAATTTGCCGTAAGTGTTTCAAGAAGCTTCCCCAACTGGCAGGCAACACAACCAACATGGAGATGCTGGAGACACACTGATAGATTATTTTTTTCCCCTCAAAATATCTTTTGAACTGTTTTGTTTCCCCCCCATATCGAGGTTTGTATCGTACCGTGGGTCAAAAATCGTGATACGAACCGAATCGTGGCTTTGGTGTATCGTTACAGCCCTAGAGGCTTTACATTCAGAAATGCCATACTAGTGCTTTTGAAATATATATGTATGCGGGAATGTGCGCAGGTACGCGAGTACTCGGACATGACAGTGACGATCGATCATGAAAACAGCATATATTTCTTTATTGGTTATTGCAGCAATTTGTGCGGTACCTGAGTTCTGATTGGATAGCATTAAGACAGCATGCTGTCCAGAACGCTGAAACAAAGTGAAACTATGAATCTGAAAGTGCGCAGTGATGTCTGGGATTACTTTGATCATGAAATACAGTTAGTAAGTGCAAGATGTGCAGCGACAAACTGCCTTATGCATAACATTATAATGAGAACAATATTGTAATAGAATGTTGTATATTCTTTGTGCTTTAGTTGCCTGTGTTTCAGTGTTACAGGAAGAGCTGTACACTTTCTGGCTACATAACATCATCCTTTTGTGCAGAACAAGTTGTAATTTTGTGTTTATGTTCTGCATCTAGGACATTGGATTAATCTTATATCTTATATGTGTGCCATGCAGAACAGGCTTCGGTTTACTGCTGTTCATTCACTCCTCAGCTTCCCCTCATGTAGCTATTCCTTTTAGATGTTTCTTTTTAGAACACATTAATGCATTATTGTTGTAAAAGTTTTTAGTCGTATTTATTTTGTTCAAATGTTTTTTCAGTATTATTTGATGATTAGAAAGCTCAAAAGAACAGCATTTATTTGAAAAAGAAATCTTTTGCAATAGTATAAATGTCTTGCTATCATATATACTGTATGTATATGCATGTGCTTTAAAGTTTTGTAGTATTTTCTGCTGGCCATGAGGACTGGATTTGTTACATAAATGTCTGATAAATATTGGTTTCAGATTGAAGCATTCTTCATTACTTTGGCAGAGCTGCTCTCTCTCTCTCTGTATTGATGTTTTATTCCTGTTTCTGTGTGTGTTTTGCGGTGGAGGGCCTGTCATTCAGCGGATATGATCCGAACGCTCTGGACTCTCATGGGGAGATATTTAACACCCACAACCCCCGCTGTTTCTCTCCGCCTTCTTTTTTCATTCGCCCTTAATGAGAAATCCTCCTAATTATTTCAGTGGCTGTTATTGGGGACGGATCAGGAGCTCAAGGACGTGACTGTGATGCTGATGAACGCTCACGATCAATAATTTAGGTCTGAGCGGTAATGACAGGGCCAGTCGAACACAACACATCAGAGATGTGACACTTCCAGATAAAACCAGGAGCAGCGTCTGCGTCAGGAATGGCAGCGTATTTTACACTTAGTGGAAGTTTTAGCTTCTCAGGTTTATTATTTATTTATAGTAATATATATTTTAGCTTATTTTTTCATTTTATCTGGTTCACACACACACACACACACACACACACACACACACACACACACACACACACACACACACACACACACACACAGAACATATTCCGGTAAATAAGAGACTGTCAGGCTTATCGATAAAAAGTGACCAGCCTCAGTAAGTTGCTGCTAGATGTCTTTTAGTGATGAAGCAGATGATACCATAATGATAAACATCAGGACTTTTTTTTTTTAATGGCTCTGCGTTAAAGGTGCATGTTTTGGAGGGAAAAAAATCATTTTGTGATTTTTTTTTTTTTTCTTCTAATATTTTCCTGCAGTTTTGAATATTAAAATGCAATTCTCAGGTTTGCTGTGCTTGTTTGTTCTGCACGATTTGGCTAAAATATTGTGATTTATTTATCAATATGGCTATAATAATAATATAACTAAATGCTGATAAATACTAAATACTAAATACTATAAAAATACTAAATAAAAACAAAATAAAAATGTATTTTGTATTAAAAAGATGTTTTTAAGAAAAATTACTTCTGTCGAGATGTATATATGTATGTATGTATGTGTGATTGATTGATTGGATGGATGTATGTATGGATGGATGGATGATTGGAAGGTTATATGGATGGATGAATGGGTGATTGGTTGATTGATTGGATGGGTGGTTGATGTGTGGATGATTGATTGATTGATTGATTGGATGGATGGATGGATGGATGGACGATTGATTGATTGATTGATTGATTGATTGATTGATTGATTGATTGATTGATTGATTGATTGATTGATTTATTGGATAAATGGATAGGTGATTAATGTATGGATGTATGATTGCTTGATTGATGAATGGATGAGTGGATGAGTGGATGGATGGATTGATGGGTGATTGGATGTATGGATGATTGGATGAATGTGCATCTGTAGGGGTTTTAGCTAAACATGTTACATACGCATATATTATATAAACACAAACTTTATGTTAAATGCGATTTACCGGGATGAATCAATTTGACAGCACAAAAAATAATATAATAATTTTACTGGATGCCCTTAAATCATGGATTTCACAATTTGGGTTTTATTTTCGATTAATCATGCAGCCCTGCTCGGCATCTCCATGAATATTTGTACAGATCTTCTATAAATCCCCAGAGACTTTGTGCTCAGAATTTCTGTCCACCCTAAAGTCTTTTTCATCCTCCAATTAGTTCCCAAATGGATATAATCAAATTGCGCTCAAAAATCAAACACCCGTTCCACTCGGAAATACCCCGCATTATGAAAGCCAAATGGGTAGCGAATGGCATTTCATGTTGACTTTAAAGGTTTTCGAGTTCATCTTCAAGTTTGAAGCGATGCCCATGTGATCTGGACCCGTCTCTCCAGAGACATACATCTTTTAGAGGTACTACCCTTCAGACAGGCCTTGCCTGTAGCCTTCCGCTCAATTATTAAAGTCTGTTTCCTGCGTTCCCTCCCTCCCAGCCTCTTTCCATGCAGGAAAGGGAGCAACTGTGCTCTGTAGTTCAGAACCAAAACCCAAACTCCCTTCAGCTTCACCGACTGCACTCCCAAATCAAGGACAGACCAAAGACGATCCTGAGAACTGCAGGGTGAAATAGTCAACAACTTTCCAATAGGTCTGGGTGGTGTGATGCTACACTGCCATTGTTTTGAAGAAAGTCACCAAGGCTTCATTTATTTGATGCAGTCAAAACAGTAATATTGTGAAATGGAATTACAATTTAAAAGAAGTTATCTAAATATATATTTTTTATTTATTTTATGGCAAAGCTGATTTTCTGCATCATTATTTCAGTCTTCAGTTTCTAATATATACTAATATTTTACTTTTTTAACATTAAAAAGGTCTTTACTACAACATTTGATCAATGTAATGTGTCCTTGCTGAATGAAAGTATTCTTTAAAATATTTTTGACACAAAGATATACAACTATTGAGCGTGATATTTTACACAGGAGAATTAATTAATAAATATATGGTGATCTGGTTGACGTGCATCACAACTGTGCATTTTGGCTGTTTTAAAACAACTTCTGATGTGACTCGTCCAATCAAAGTTTTATAAGATTAGTATTACTGTAATTTGAATATTTTCTTTGGCATACTGAATGAACTGACCTTTTAGGAAATTCCAAATAAAAAAGAGTCTCATACAGAATTTGTTATTAAAAAAAATTACTCATATATTAGTCACATCGGGCATCACTGAGTGAAGCTACAAAATTTCCTGAAAGATAGTCACACTAGTTTCCACTCTCACAAAGGCCTACGCTAATGATTTTAGTAAATCCAGCTCTGTATCTGTTGGAAATATGGATGAGCTTCAAGCGTGTTTCATATGGATTTAATATCCCAGACTCTCCCTCTTCAAACAATATGATGTATTGAGGGTTGAGCTACAGTTTTCCATCACTCTGTTGTGTGTGTGTGTGTGTGTGTGCTGCAGTACATGGAAAATGGGATTGTGTGACTGTCATATGAGACACACATTTGTGCTCTTTGATTAATGTGTGGGGTCTTGGGATGCTCCACTAATTAAACCCAAATGCTTTAGATTGAAACGTTTGTTATTGACCCGCCGCATTACTAACAGACTTGCATCAGATACGCCTGTCGCTTGAGCGTTTTGAGCCTTAGATTTTGAAAGGCAAAGACTGATGCATTCTACATGGTTTCTATCTCGATACGTTTGGAAAGGGTTGTCAGGCTGTTTTGTCTTTTTTTAAAGGGGACCTATTACGCCCCTTTTTACAAGATGTAATATAAGGGTGCTTTGACATTTGGTTCGATAGCCTGGACCGAACCCGAGTTCCATTGCTCCCCCTTCCCCGCTGGACTGGGTTCATATTATATTAGTTGGGTCCGAACCGGGGTTTGTTTGCGTCATCAAAGCAGCAGCTGTTTACCCTGTTGCTTAGTAACGACAGCGAGCGTGAAGGCGCTAAAATGCATAGCGTTGCTCACGCCACTTTTATATTTTTGTTAACCGTTAGTGTTGTTAACAAAGCTTTAGTACATAATGGCAGTTGTAGCATCTATCTGCCGTGAATGTACTGCAAATGCTCTAAAGAACGCTGACGGTGAGCAGAGATGAGATCTACAGCTGTCTGTTTGCAGTATGTCAGTGTCGCTTGTCAGGTAAATGACTGAAACACACAAAACACACATTTTTATCAAATCATACATCATTAATAGCATTTCACTTCCGCGATTTAGTACGACTGCGTTCACATCAGCAGCGAACCGTACCGGAGTTCACATGAACTGAACCCCAGATCACCTTTTAAAGCGGACTTGGTACGGTTCGCGCTTACTTTGGAAGACCGCGTTCACATCATCCAAACGAACCGAATCTGACGTCATTCGAACCCGGATGCACACCAAAAGTGCTAGTGTGAAAGCACCCTAAGTCTCAGGTGAAAGTCTGTTAATTTTCATCTTAAAATACCGTATTATACCAAGTTGTAAAAGCCCATTTTTGAGTGGAAGGTTAAGCATGCTGTTTTCGTGCGTGTATCTTTAAATGCAAATGAGCTGCTGCTCCCCACCGCACTTTCCAGAAGAGGGCGGAGCCTGTACAGCTTGTGCTGACAATACTCAACAAAATCTGTTTGGTTTCAATGATCATCTCAATCGCGGTGACGGTCACGTTACATTGCAGTTCTTCATCGTCATAAAAGTGTATTATCAGCATGCGTTCTAAAGCCATTTAAGTCTAATATATGGTTTTCTGAACGCACACACCCGAAGCATGCAGACAAAAAGCTGGATGTCAGACGGGACATCTCATGAGTATTAAACTTAGTTCTATTTCATGTCTTATTGTGCTTCAAATAAACGCAAGGTTATGTCAAAAACACAAGTTCACAGTCGGTTATGTCTGTGAACGTAAACGGCAAGTAAAGAAATCAGTTATATATTAGATCTGTGTGTATCTATGTGCTGTTCATATGAATCAAACAACTAAAGAAAAACAGAAAATCACTCACTGCTCGACTGAATAACTTTAGTAGCTTCAATAAGAATACATCACTTACATGAATGCTGCTGTTAAATGCTCTGGTGAGGAAATAAACATGGTGGACTGTACAGCTCACTCAGGGCGGGGTCTATGCTAATAGGGCGAAGTCTGTCAGCAGTCGTGGGCGGGGTCGGTGCAATGTGATGTCACAAATGCTAGACTCTGCAGATGGCTCATTCTGAGACACTGCTTATGATTTATGAGTAAAAAAAAGGAGTAAACCATTATAGGGTGGTTGTGTATAATAATAATAGCCACAATTAAGATCTCTTTCAAGACTTATTGTGGTTAATGGTCAAAGACACACACACACACACACACACACACACACACACACACACACACACACACACACACACACACACACACACACACACACACACACAATGGCATTGTCAGTATGCATGTAATTGTCAATTTGCAATATTACATTTTTAAAAATTTAGTTAGACATCTCTGCGCATTTATTTTTTGAGATTGACGTAAAATATTAATGTTTTGTAAACTGAGAAGTTTAATTAAAGTTGCAGAATTCACACCAAAAGTAGAAAAGAAGAAACGGCTGTTAGATTGAAAAATGGCTTCTTTCTTGCCCCTCGTTTGCAGTCTGTTGCCATGACTCATTCTGACAGACTTTAATATTCAAGCTCTGAATTAAAATAGATGTTTCTGCATTACTCGACATGCTGTCAATATGCCGGCGGTGGGAAGATACTCTGTCAGCTCCATGTCTGATGTCTGTGCTCGCGTCTACAATCATCAGATAATTGACAGAGAGACACTGGAGACTAACAAATCGACAGCTGCTGTTAATCAATGTTCGGTGACTTCATGAAATTCTTGTCGTCGGAGAGAAATATGACCGTTTCTCATCGCTCTGTTCATCTGTGCCTCGTGATGATTTTCCACACTGGGGCTGTCGAGCTGTCCCAGGTTTTTGACTTCAGGAAGCTTTCGACAGTCTGGGATTCAGAAGCCAAAGTTCAGGAAAACAAATGCTGCTCGCACAGATCCATAAAGAACATTAGCTTTTCCGGTTTTACTTCAGAATCTCATCGCTATCGCTGCAAAACTTCATTTCTTGCGCAGTATTTTAGTCGTTTTTTTCTTTTCTTGAAGTTCCCTTCTGATTTTCTTTTTTCACAGAATATATCTTCATTTAAGTTTATTGTCTTCTCTGATTAACAATTTTTTTTGCTGGTTTTAAACCTAAATCAACCAGATGTTTTATGAACAAAGAACTCTTTACTGAAACTATACATGGATGGATGGATGGATGTTTGATGAATGGATGGATAGATAGATGGATGATTGATGGATGGATGGATGGGTATGTGTATGTGTATGAATGGATGGATGGATGATTGATGGATGGATGATTGATGGACGTATGGATAGATGGATGGATGAATGGATAATTGATGGATTATTGATGGATGTATAATGGAAGGATGGATGGATTGATGATTGGATGGATGGATGATTGGATGGATGGATGATTGGATGGATTGATGATTGGATGGATTGATGATTGGATGTATGGATGATGTTCTTGTTTCCATTTGTTTATTTCAGGATCTGAGGTGAATTATCCATAGTTTCTTTTAGTGTGGCTAAAGCTGGTAGCACTAAATTATATCTAAATTATATATATTATACTAAATTATATAATTATAAGTCACATGTTACGCTTTTAACATTAAATAAATTAGACTGGGTAAACCCAGCCTGATCTGCCAGCGATATGATTTCTCCCTGTTGCTTTGTCTGGAAACCTGTACATTAATTTCTTCTGCTTCTGTTACACTTTTGCAGGAACCAATCACAGACTGGCTTATCCATCTCATGTGCTATTGGCGGGTTTAAAACGATGACGGATAGAGAAGCGATGGGTAGTTGCCGGTTGATCACGACTTTTGTGGTTTGATTGGTTATGCATACAGAGTCATTGGAATTATGCCCGTTGATCACTCCTCTTGTGCAGTAGGAAATACAGAGCAGACTCCTCAGACCAATGTTCAATCTTAAATTGAGCTTGGTCTGGTGATAGTCACGCAATAAATTAAGCACATGAACATTATCATTGCTATACTTTGTGTTGTTGTTCCAGCCATAACGTCACAGAAAAATAGAAACCTTTTCTAAAATAGGATTGTGGCGTGTCGCCGTTGCAGCTGGTTAGGACAGAAAATCTGATTTAAGCCCGCTGAAGTGCCTTGAAACTCCTCAGCATTATTCAGTGTGTTGGTATAATTTTCACTGAAACAAGAACATCAAACAGCTCCTCCCTTTTTTTTAAATGGCTAAAAGCATTTTATTTGTATCACAGCTCGCCAAGAGCCATCGAGCTCTCTTGTCTCTGGACCGAAGCTGCGGCGGCTCACGACACAAAACCAGACTTCATTCACCCCAATGGAAAGCATATTTACACTGTCTGAATCGTTCCCTATCTATCTACGCTTTAGATTCTAGAAAGCATTTGATTGGACAGAAAATCTGATGAGAAGCAGAAGTCATCAAAATCATTGAGAGACTGGAAGCTTTGCGGGATTATATCTTCTAAATGTGAATTTTGTCATTGTTTATTGTTTGTCAATATCTTAGCAAAATGTTTGGCTTTTAGTATGAATGTGTTCATTTATTGGGGACTTTCACATGGAAAAGATACCTTTTATCAAGTTGCGGCATTTGATTGTATTTTATAATACAAGTAATAATATAAGAAAGTACAAAATATATAAATACTTTTGACATGAATGTAATGTCACATTCTAAATGGACGTCTTAATGCAGAATAGAATAAAATGTTATATTGTGTGTGTGTATGTGTGTATATGTGTGTGTGTATATATATATATATATATATATATATATATATATATATATATATATATATATATATATATATATATATATATATATATATATATATATATATATATATATATATATATTTATTTGATTATTTAATTATTTTTATTACATTTTTTGGGGGATGGAATTATGACATGGAAATTTCTTCGAATGTGTGTAATAAGGGATCAGAGCCGCCCGCTGTGATTAAACCTGTTACACTGTGAGATGTGTTTTCACATGATTTATATGTGCCAAATGGCAAATTGTCTCTAAATAATTACATCCCAGTTTGAGCTCCGGGTTGGAGTGTGCGCTTGTAATATGGCGACATGTTTGCGGTGATTACGAGAAGGACGTGCAGTGTTGAATGAAAATCATCTTGTAAATGGACAGTGAGGGCAGTTTCTGCAGTGAAAGAGGTTGTGTCCGTTATGTGAGTGTCATGGTCTCTGGTCTGAATGGTAAAAGCAGAAACAGCCCCCTGAGAAGGTCCATAATGACAATAAAGTCATCAATTACCCCCAGGATGACCGTTTCGAAGCGCGTTTTATCGCAGGTCCAAGAATAAAAGACTTTATTGGTATGTTTAAATGGATGGCGCGTTGTGCTGGGTCCGTTTTATGACCCTGCGGTGACATCTTAAACTTTATAGAACGAGACTCTCAAATCAGCAGCATGAGCGAAAATGCTCATAAATCCTCTTTTGGCATATTAATGTGCTGGACGTCCAATTGCTGCATGTCCAGCTCCTCATTTTACATGCATTCTCATGATCTTATGTTTTTAGCATTAATGTGAACCACAGGGTTTTTTAATTTATTTAACAATTCTGCTGGTTTTTAGTTTAATACACTTTAATAAAGTAACAGTTCTACAAATATTATGGATATTGTTGTAATTTACTCATTCCAGCTTGCTATATGAAGTATATTGTTATCATGAAATAAGATTATATTCATATCGAGCTATTTTGGTTTCATGGTGACTTCAAGACCAGGTAGCTTCTTGCCACTGACTAGTAAGATTTGCACATCCATATTTAAAACTCAATATCCGTATATCCGTGTTTACCAAGGCTGTTTCTCTGACATGTTTCTGTTTGAAAACAGGATGCTGTATTTGAAGCTCTTCCTCCTCCTCATCCTCATTAAGTGTGTGCTGTTGTTCCTGTAGAGGTTCGGCTGAATGTCTGCGAGGTGATTCTATCCAGGGGAAACCAAACCAGGAAGTTAATAGTGCTTGAATCTTTTATGAAGGCAGAGATATTCAGATCACAGACTGGCAATGCAGGAGACACAAGAGGACCGAGATGTGTTCCGCTTTAACACTCCACTCATTAACACTCGGCTGTAGACGTCTCCTAGTTCTCATATATCAGGACGTTGTTCCGTTCCCTCTCTCCGTGCCTCATCATTACTGGAGAGCACAAACACTTTGGTTGCTTCAGCTGTATGAAATATTCAGTTTTTGCTCCAGTGTGATATATTCAGATGGTTCTCGTCATTATGTTTCATGCAGTGCTATGCGATCGGAACGGTCAGTCGTGCCATGCTGTCTTATAGGTAATTGGTCCACACTGTATAGTTCGTTATACCAACGCAAATGGTAGGGCTTGATCAAAAAATGAAGCCGATATTGTCATCACAACCAGTGCAAACAAATTGTAGCAGAAAAAAATGAGCTAGTGGGCGATAGAGTAGGTGGTAAGGTTTTTGTATTTTTTATTGTGTATATACTGTATACACACTCGGATAGACACACAAAATAAAAATATATTATTTACAAATTGTCTCTGTGTGTGTGTGTGTGTGTGTGTGTGGGCAGGCTGGTAATCCCTACATTATGGGGACAAAATGTCTCAACAAAGATTGTAATATCCGAAATCCGTGTCCTTCTGGGGACATTTTTAAGTCCCCATGAGGAAAACATCTTATAAATCACACAGAAGGAGTTTTTTTGAGAAAGTAAAAATGCAGCATGTTTCCTGTGATGGGTAGGTTTAGGGGCAGGGGCAGTGTAAGGGGATAGAAAATACGGTTTGTATGGTATTAAAACCATTACGCCTATGGAGAGTCCCCATAAAACATGGAAACGCTACGTGTGTGTGTATGTGTGTGTGTGTGTGTTTGTGTGTGTGTGTGTGTGTGCGTGTGCGTGTGTGTAAAAAATATACATAAAAATAAAAATGTAAAAAATTAAAATAATTATTTATAGATTATAAATATGTAAATTATTTTTATACATATTTATAATATGTGTGTGTGTAATTATATAAGTATATATACACACAAAATAAAATATATTTTTATAGATTATAAATATGCCATATATTATATATATATATATATATATATATATATATATATATATATATATATATATATATATATATATATATATATATACATATTAAAACAACATATTTTTTTATAGATATTGTTTATATGATGTATATCTATTAGTCTTAAAATTAAAATGTATCATTTATTGATATTTATTTATAGATCATATCATAGTGATATTTAATTTGGGAAATAATTATTTAATTTTGATGTCTTTTACAAATTAAGTTATAATTTCTCACTCAGAATAAATGTTTATATATACAGTATTATATATATATATATATATATATATATATATATATATATATATATATATATATATATATATATATATATATATATATATATATATATATATATATATATATATATATAATACTGTATATATATATATATATATATATATATATATAAAATACTGTATATATATATATATATATATATATATATATATATATATATATATATATATATATATATATATTATTAAATAGTATATTTAAAATCGCCTTGGCATTGAACAGTTTGAAAACCCCTGTTCTAGAAAATGAGAGCTTGTTTTTGCTAGTCTCGTATTCTTGAATTCTGTTGTTGCACCTTCAGTTTCAGACTCTCGCTGATGGTCTGTTCCCTCCTGAGTCATTAATCTAGAGGGAGAAGCCATTTTTAACATCAGCGCTGAAGCTCAGAGAACAGGCCACTGTAGGAATCTAGTGCAGGATGGCCAAGGTCGCCTCACCGCGGCTCAAAGACATCCCATCAGAGCTCCCTGGAGTCAGAACAGACACCTTGATGCCGGTGCTGATGCTGGAGCGTGATATCACCAAAGAGCCAATGCTTGAACCCGCGCGTGCCACAGTGAGGTGCTTGTTTAACTCTCTGAACTGTATGTGTGTCGTTCTCCATCTATACGGATGCCAAAGTTGTTTTTAGTTTTGACTGAATGCGTCATCTGCGGATGTTTTGCTTCTTATTGATTAGCCAAGTGTGTGTGTTTGTCAGCCGTCGTTCACTCTGCTCCTAGATGACAGCTCTTTGTCTCCCTTAAATGCGTTTTCTGCGCAGTGCTAGCGGATTCATCTAATTTGCCATGCAGATCAACACAAACAAGCAACAAAAGCCGCAGAATGAGATGGGACGGGGAAGAAAGAGCCTATTGAGAGCGGCAGAATAGACATCGGGCCCTTTTAGCGCTGCCAGCGCCCTTCTCAGAGGTAAAGACGCGCGCCAAAAGTGAGCATGCAAAATAAACCCGGTGCGTCCTTTATTTTAGCACTCAATAGTTATTCACTAAAGAGTCAATATAATGCGTATTGTGTGCACATGTGCGATTATGTATGCGTTAGGCATTTGGTGTGTCCGTCAGAAGCTGAGGTCTAGTGTGTGTGTTTGTGTGTGTGTGGCCCATATGTTTGGGTGCTGATAGTGTGTGGATTTGTGTGTTTGCGCGGCAGATAACAGGCTGTTTATAACCTTGGCAGAGTGTTGGGCTGTAATCTGGTGGCGGCATATTTCCCCTCACCGGCCGATAAAGGGCTGCTAGTGACTTTATCACACCGGCAGATAGAGCGCACACACACAATACACAGCGTTCAGATGCCTTATTTTTAGAAAGCTCGCTCTACCCCCCTCCAGTCCCCTGGAAAGAGCAATCAATTTCTACATCTGCCTTTCCAGGCTTCATGGGGACAATGCGACAAACCGAAAGGCCCTGGTGGTGTCATTAAAGGGTTTATTCACCAGCTCTTTTGTTTTTATGGAAATCCCGTCACCTTTAAAGGCAAATGAGCTTTTTTATTCTGAAAGCCCCTGTCATTTTTGCCCATTTATAATTTGAATGTCTCCCATCATCTGGTGTGAATGTTATGAGGCAAAGATGGAGTTGTGACGATCTGTTTTATTTTATGGCTATTTTCACTCAGATTTGATGTTTATGTCATTGCCAAGGGCGGTACAGAGCAGGGATGCATGGGAAGCTACTTTAAAGCGGTCGTTTGCTAAGCTACATGCTGTTAAGCGACAGTCAAACCATCCTGGTTTTGGGGGATAAAGTTAGCTTAGGCACATTTAATAAATGTTATTAGATTTTTTTATTGGGTTTCAGCTATTAAATTTTTTTTTGTGGTTAATATTGAATATTAATGTTTTTTTTTAAAGGTGTGATGCTATCAGGGTTTACTCTATGATCTATTCAAATTATAAGTATACCAATTCCAGACTGTAATAGGGTAGAAGTAATGCATCAATTTAGAGTGAGAACGCTGAGGGTTAGTACAATTATAAATACTCTGTTTAGTTACTACATTATCATTTACTGTTTTGCATACAGCAGACACTTTTATCCAAAGCGACTTGCAAACAAAGGACAAAAGCAGTTTGCTGAACAGCTACTAGTATTTTTAATATAATGTACACTCACCGACCCTTTATTAGGTAAATCTTGCTAGTACCAAGTGAGACCACTTTTGCCTTCAGAATTGACTTTGTTCTTCGTGGCAGAGATTCAACAAGCTGCTGGAACCCATATTGTCATGATAGCATTACGCGGTTGCTGCAGATTTGTCAGCTGCGCATCCATGATGTGAATTTCCCATTCTTTTACATCCCAAAGCTGCTCTATTGGATTGAGATCTGGTGACTGTGGGCCATTTGAGCTTTGTGAAGTGTGTTATCCTGCTGGAAGTAACCATCAGAAGTACACTGTGCTCAAAAAGGGATAGAAATGGTCAGCAACAATACTCAGGTTGGCTTTGGCGTTTAAACAATGCTCAATTGGTAACAAGAGGCCCAAAGTGTGACAAAATCTCTCACACCATTACACCACCAGCAGCCTGACGCGTTCATACAAGGCAGGACGGATCCATGCTTTCACATTGTTTATGCCAAATTCTGACCCTACCATCTGAATCTCGCAGCAGAAATCCAGACTCATCAGACCAGGCAATGTTTTTCCGATCTTCTCCTGCCCAGTTTTGTAGCCTCAGTTTGCTGTTCTCAGCTGACAGGAGTGCTACCGGTGTGTCTTCTGCTGCTGTAGCCCATGATCTACTTCAAGGTTAGACATGTTGTGCGTTCAGAGATGCTCTTCTGCAGACCTCGGTTGTAACGAGAGCTTATTTGAGTTACTGTTGCCTTTCTATCAGCCGAACCAGTCTGGCCAAATCTCGTTCTGGATTTTCAGCCACAGAACTGCCGCTCACTGGATACTTTTTCTTTTTCGGACCATTCTCTGTAAACCCTGGAGATGGTTGTACGTGAAAAGTAGATCCCAGTAGATCAGCTGTTTCTGAAATAGGCTACTCAGGCCAGCCTGACTGGCACTAACAACCAAGGTCACCCATTGGTCAGTTTGAACTTCAGCAGATCATCTTGACCATGTCTGCATGCCTAAATGCATTGAGTTTCTACCATGTGATTGGCTGATTAGATATTTGAACAGATGTACTTGATAAAGTACCCCCCCCCCCCCCCCCCCCTCGCGGTTCCTCCAAACCAAGCACTACTGCCCAAACACTGCTGACTTCATGATTGGTCGATAGGTGGAGGGCGGAGCTTCAGGACGAAACACAACATGTCAACATCAACATCAGTTGAGGGCTGCAACAACAACTTTTAAATGACAATATCCTGGCCGGACTACTGTTGTCAGTGATATAAGTGTTTGAAATGAACATGATTTCTTAATGTCTAGTGACATATCAGGGCCATTTTATGATTAATTGAAATACATTTCTTACATACAGTTCCTTTAATGGATCCTTGCTGTATAAAAGTATTATTTCTTAATAAAAATCTCACTGACCTCAAACCTTTAAATGGTAGTGTGCTGAAAAGCAATTTCCTTCATATATAACCATTAGAGTGTTACTGTATTCTTTGAAATACATTGAATTACAAATGCCATATAAATGTAAATATGGAATTCATTTGGATACATGGTTATTGGAAAGTACCATAGTATTATTACTTGATTGGTTCTAATGAAGTGAATTGCTTCATTGTGAAACTTAATTTCACAAGTTTACAGAGAAAGCTGCACTAAAAGAGTTCAACTACTTTTGCACTGATGGATTGTGTTCTGCTGTAGAAAGAAATTCATACAGGTTTGGAATGACATGAGGGTGAGCAAATGATGATGATGTGCTTTAAATTTTTCAAGTGAACTATTTATTTAAGTTAGTATTGTCACTGAGTAGCAAATTAACAATCCATGCTTGATTCTGGAACAGCAACTGGGTATACAAATGTGATGACCAATGGGAGTGCAGGATCAGTCAGTGTGAATGGGGCTTCAGTCATTATGAACCGGTTTCTGCAATTCTGTCTGGTAAAATGGCACATGTTGCTTATTGCTAGCAAGTGTTCATCACTGTCAGAGGTTTTTGCTCCGTAAACGAGTCTTCATCTTTGCATGATGCCGCTTCGGCACAATTATAAAGTGCCGTCTTCTCAGGAAACGGCAAAATTGTCATCCGTGCTACAAATTGCCGGTGCTCAAAGATTCTCCATCTCTCACTGTTCTTCCTCAATCTTCTCTCTCCAATTGGGAAAAAATCTCTCGTAGGGTGCACTTAAGGGTAAATACAGGCCTTCAGCATTAACATAAGATTATTCCAGAGCCTGTCAGACCTGTGTGTGTGTGTGTGTGTGTGTGTGTGCGTCCTTTCCCAACACATCTGCCAGCGTTTCTTATTCCTATGTGTTTTTTTTTTCCTTGAACACAATGAGTGCATCTGAAGTGCTCCTTCTGAATTCTTTATTTTTTCCTCCATCATGCGTTTTCAAGCCGAACAAGGACTGTCAGTTTTTCCTGGAACTTTCCTCCGTCAGCGCAGACACCGCTATACTTTTCTACCAACATCACAAGGTTCTGTTGAAGGAGAACAACACGATGGAGCGCGATGATTGACTAGGACATCAGCATACATGCATGGATAGAGGCATCAGAGTATGTGCGTGCGTGTGTATTTTTATATATGTATATATCACACACACACACACACACACACACACACACACACACAATGCCTGCTTCATAAATTAGAATTACGTATTCATAGAGCGCATCGGCAGGGAGGCTTGTGTGAGAGAGTCTCATGAGGGCCGCAGCATCTAGGTCAGAGTGATTTTATCATTCAGTGGGTATCTGCAGAACGCTGGAGGAATCCTTCAGAGACAGCTGGAGTCGGTTACTTGAGAACGTCTTCAAGTTTCTCAGAATAAGACAAAAGCATCCCAGGATGTTATTATCCTCTGGAATCGATCTCAGGGAGATACTTTTAATTAGTGGGCTTTGCTGAGGTTCGTAGTGAAGGATAAAGTCAACGGAAACTTATGTTGAGTCATCAGTGGACATTTTTCTAAATAGAATGTCTGTCTTTGTAATCTTTTATCAGAAGGTAACGACTTACTCCGCCTCTGAAACACTTTTATGTATGACATCGGTGTAAATCACAGGGGTCAGGATCCACCCCATCTGAGGGTTGCCCCCCCTCCCCCCCCATATCATTAAAAAACACATTGTGCATTGTAAATTATATAAAGATATATAGGCCTACTTAAAATAAGTGAGTAGTAAAACAATACAAAGGCAAACAGGGCAAAAAATTGCTTTTTAAGTTTAGAAACATTTTGAGTCCCCCTCTCTCGTCTCACCTCACCTACACACACAGGTCAGGTGGGAGAGAACGAAGTTCTTCAGTAGATTTGGACCTAGGAGGCTTTAAAAGGGATAGTTCACCCACAAATTAAAATGATCCCATAATTTACTCACCCTTAAGCCATAAGTGTGTATGACATTCTCTTTTCAGACAAATACAATTGGATAGCCTTCCGTATTCAAATTTCGGAAAAAAGCGTCACTGGTGCACCAATGACGTCGGACGTAACGTAAGCGTTTTGAAATGCGAGAGGCGTTCTTCGTAAGTTGAATACGGAATGCGGTTTACCGGAATTTAGATATTTTACTTTATGATGTGTTAAATATGGATATTTTTCTTACAAAAACCCATATATCCACTTCAGAAGGCCTTTATTAACCCCTTCAGGATTACTTTTATAATGGATGGATGCACTTTTTTAGGCTTCAAATTTTGGGCTGCCATTCACTGCCATTATAAAGCTTGGAAGAGCCAGGACATGATTTAATATAACTCCGATTGTATTTGTCTTAAAGAAGAGAGCCATTTATAACTCGGATGGCTTGAGGATGAGTAAATCATGGGCTAATTTTCATTTTTGGGTAAACTGTTTCAGTTGAAACATTGGATGAATCTTTCTCTTTAATACAGATGATGCTGAGTTCTTAATAAATGAGCAATGACAACAAAAAGAAAGAAAAAAATAACCAATGTATTTTTTCATGAGTGTGAGCGATGTTAGTGATTATTGTTTGGCAGCTTGTTGCAAGTCACCCACTATAACTAACATGCTGATCAGCCAATGTGTGAACTTATATTAGGCTAATATTGTAAATCTACCGCTGTGTTGGGTTTTGCTTGGATTGTGAATGGCAAATGTATATGATGTATAAAGTAAGTTTGAAATCGGTATTATTTAGAAAAGTCTCTAGTGTTCACCAAGGCTGCACCTATTTAATCAAAAATGCAGTAAAACGAGCAATATTGTGAAATATTACAATATTAAAATGTAATTTATTTCTGGGATCAAAGCTGAATTTTCAGCATCATTACTTAAGTCTTTACTGTCACATGATCCTTTAGAAATCATTCTAATATAATGATCTGCCCAATGTTGAAAACATTCATATTTTGTGGACACTGGACAGCGGACATTTTAGTCAGGATTCTTTGATGACAGTTGTTTGTAACATTATCAATGTCTCTTTTGATCATTTAATGCTGAATAAAATATTAATTTCTTTAAAAAAAGACCCCAAACTAATTACATGACCAAGCATCACTTCACTCCTGGTCTGGATAGCATTAAAGCCGTTAATGACTTTGACTCGGAGGTTTTAATTTGCTGGAGGTGTCCTCTGTGTCTCGTGACCTTTGACCTCCGCCCGCCTGGTGTAGGCTCCACTAATATTCGTCTATTCCCCTCTCCGATGACCTGTGATCCAGCCGAGCAGGCGTGATCTTTCACTCTCAGCCTTTCGTCATTTTTTGTGCATCTTGATTGACAACAGGAGTTTCCCGTGACCTACATTTGCATCTGCTCCGTGACCCAGATAGTGCTGGTGTAATGAGTGTCCGGCTCCTCCTCGTCTTGGCCTTGCCACTGATGGAGTTTGTCCCCAGGGCCTGTGCTGTCTGGGGTCCGGAGAGGAATATTCTCATCCGTCGGGAGGGGGGTCACGCATTACTATTCATGGGTTTGAGGTGACAGGATGGTGGGAGGCCTCTGCTTGATGGAGGCAGAACACACACATCTTCACCTGCTCCTGTCCCAGGGTGCGACTTTCACGGGGAAAAAAAATATTTTCCTTGTTTGAAACTGAATTATTTTATTATTTACTGTATATCATATTACAGCTTTCCTTTTTATATTTTCTTTTTTCATTTTAGTTTGTTTATTTCTTGTTTAGTCTTTTTTTGTATATAATACTATATAGCTTTAATTAATTCTTTCAGTTTTAGCAAATGTGGTATTTATATTTCGACTTCTTTAGTTCAGTTAATTGTCAAGGCACCATTACATTTTTGTTTAAATATAGCATTATGTAACATTTCCATATTGATACTTAGCCAATATTAGAGATATTATAAGTTTATCGGTATATCTGCCATTTTAGATGTCCTTTTTACTATCTAATCAAGTTCTTTTAAAAACAATAATTTAATAACTTGATTTTCGTTTTAGACAAATCTCAAATTAATATATATTTTTATATTATACATTATAATATTATCATGCCTTAATATTGTTATCTGGCGATATTGGATATTTAATTTGACCCTCATTTATCTTTTTTTTAACGTTTAGATGACCTTTTATATTATCTAAAGTTCACTTCACGTTCATTTAAAAAAATATGAATTTAATAACACTCTTCATCTTCATATCAATCAAAAATGAATATCCATTTTTCTTATTGAACTTTATTATATTGTGATGCCTCAATTCACATTCAAAAATTATTGATGATATGTTTTATAATATTGATGATATGTTTCTTATTTATGGGTTTTGGTGGGGGTTTTTTTGTTGGGGTTTTTTTTAAATAAAAAAGCAGCATTTTAATATTATCCAAAAAAATCATACTTTTGCATTGAAGGAGAGACCTAAGCCATGTCTAGAGACCATAATATCACAGAGAAACTTGAAAGTCAGGCTGTTTTGACACAAGACCGCAAGTAATCACCTTGCAATTGCCAAGAGAACCCTAGCAACTGCGTAGCAACACCCAGTAGCATTACGATGCTAAGTTTAGCACGGACTAGCACTGAAAATCTGGTTCTATCCGTATCGATTCACAAGTGTTGCATCGTGCTTCCTGCTTGGCGGTGTTAAGGATGTGTTGAGATGTTGTTCTCGGGGTATTTCTGGTCATTTTGAAGTCTCTCCTGTTTATGTGGAGGGTTGCGCGTTAATGGAAGATGACGTGTTTTGATGTGTTGTGTTATACGTCTCTGAATGGCAGGAGGAAAGTCGCTCTGCCAGCGTCTCCAGCACAAAGTAACCCAAATGGAGGACCCGCGGGACTCTCGCTTGCTCGTTCCCTCTCTCTCTCTCTCTCTCTCTCTCTCTCTCTCTCTCTCTCTCTCTCTCTCTCTCTCTCTCTCTCTCTCTCTCTCTCTCTCTCTCTCTCTCTCTCTCTCTCTCTCTCTCTCTCTCTCTCTCTCTCTCTCTGCAGCTGTGAATCTCATCTCAGAGACGCTATCAGACAGACGCAGACAGAGCTTCACTGGCAAACACAAAGAAAAAGATATTTATGTAGCTCCAAATATGAACAACAATGCCTCAATCCAAGTGCAGATATCTCAGTGCATCTTGCTGCAGTTTTACTCTGTTTTAGAGTTTTCCTTTTACATGTCAGTTGCATTTTATTGTCATAGTTGCTCCGTTGAGGCCTAGGCTTAAAATAGACTTTAAAAAGGTAGTAATTAAAATGCTTGTGTGCATGTTGGCAACATGGAACCCATTTAATAACTTGATTTATTTCTATGAACTGTTTTTTTCTTTTCTTAAAAAAGCTCACAGAATCGTCTTTTGTGTTCATGTCATTTGCCTGACCTTTGGAGTCACTTCCCATTAACCAACATTCAAAGTTTGTCTTTTTCTAGTTGTTTATTGTGATTATTGACATTAATGAATGTAGTTACTTATTACAGTGCCTTGCGAAAGTATTCGGCTCCCTTGAACTTTGCGACCTTTTGCCTTTTTACCCACATTTCAGGCTTCAAACATAAAGATATAAAACTGTAGTTGTTTTGTGAAGAATCAACAACAAGTGGGACACAATCATGAAGGGGAATGAAATTTAATGGATATTTCAAACTTTTTTAACAAATCAAAAACTGAAAAATTGGGCGTGCAAAATTAGTCGGCCCTTTACTTTCAGTGCAACTCTCTCCAGAAGTTCAGTGAGGATCTCTGAATGATCCAATGTTGATCTAAATGACTAATGATGATAAATAGAATCCACCTGTGTGTAATCAAGTCTCTGTATAAATGCACCTGTAAATCATTACTGTTTTATATCATTATTTTTGAAGCTTGAAATGTGGCAAAAGGTCGCAAAGTTCAAGGGGGCCGAATACTTTCGCAAGGCACTGTATATCACATATAGAGGTCGCTTCAACCTGCGGACATGGAAAACAACCCACAGAAAAAAAACGCAGACTTGGCAACACAGTGAAGTTGAGATCGCTTCGTTGTTCTGATTGGTTGTCGGTCTATCTAATTGATGTCTTTCCTGTTGGGTTGAAACACACCCCATAATCACAGCCCAATGGAGCAGTATCAGACTCATATTCTGACTAGAATTGAGTATGCCCACGTCAGGCTACTCTAATGTGTTTTTTGAACGAATCTCTTGAATGAATGATATAATGACAAATACATTTTTTTTAAAGTCACTTGTTGCCACTTTCTGTGGGTCAACTGCAGCACAGATCTGAATGTTCGCTGTGTTGTTGTCAAAGGTTTAATAGACAAAGTGAATCATTGTCAATTAGAAGTGTGGTGAACGCAATCTTTATAGATTATTCGTGCAGCTCGACGTCCTATTGAATCTTCCCTCATGATGTTGTTTCACGAGACCATACTCTGAATTCATTTCTCCAGCTCTTTTCATGTGAGGCGTTTAAATCCTGTAGATGTTGTGTGCCGTTCCACAAGCCTTGTGTGATGTTTTAATGAGAATTAGAAGCTGGTAGCACTGAGCGCTCCACTGCGTTTCCTTAAACTGCCAAGTAAGAGCCCCATTAATAATGCAGCTCATTAAAGTGTGTAATTAATCGGGAGCGGTGTAACGGGGAGAGCAGGGGCCGCTCAGGGAGCCGCAGCGCTCCCCGCAGAGAGATAGGCTGCAGCGCCACACGCCTCCGACTGATGCATTATTTATGTGCCAGAAAAGAAGAGCCAGACTCAAATGAAATGAGATAGATTTGCTCGGCCTCCGTCACTGCTGGCATGCTCCGAGACTTCTGCTGGCGTTACGACCCATCCTGCGTGCTTGCGTGTGTGTGTGTGTGTGTGTGTGCTTTGTACAATAAATATTGAAGACTGGCTTCCATTCTGCAGCCTCTGTGTTGGACTGGAAAGGTCAGTGTCTTGGCTGGTGAGTCTTTTGTTCTTGAGTGGTGAAATCACAGCAGGTGATTTTGAGGGATGCATATATGCTGGGCCCTGTGTAGTTTTATTTTGTGCCAGATTCCATGATTTCTGTTTTATTTTTAATTTGCAATGTAGAGTTTTAGTTACAATTATATGTAATTATTTAAAGTAAATAATTCTGTAATTTTTTTTTTTTTTGGTTAAAAATAATGCAAAATCAATTTTTGAGCAAGTACATAACCAACCAGTGTTAAAAACTCCTTACCTTAACCCGATTCACACCGGTAAGCTTGTGATAATGTTATAATTTAAATGGGACTGGTAGCTTTCCACGGGAAATACAAGCTTCCGCCATTCATCTTTGCGTCCTTATCGCAATTAAATGCAGTTTCAGTGTTCAAACAGAGATGGCGACAAAAAGGTAAAACTTACAGACTGCAGCTTTAAAGGGGTGGTTCCGTGGTGTTTTTCTAGGGCTTGATTGTGTTTATGGGGCGCAGTATAACATGTCTTAATACTTCTTCTTTTTTTTTTACGCTGTATTTTTCTTATATTTTACCTTTATTCCACACCGCTGTCTCCACTGTCCTTTGAACGGCTCATTTGCTTCCTGCTTCTATGAAGCTCTTCCCTCCGAAAAACGCAATGGTCTTATATTGGTTAGATGGCCAAATGTAGTTTCATGTATTTTTTGTACTTTTATTGGCTGAAGTGCCAGGTTGTCTGGAAACACCACGCCCCTTACCATTACAGGCTGAAGTCACATCTGTGGTGACTAGCAAGGGTTTATGATGTCACCAACCCAGGAAGAAGCTCGTTGTAGTCCAAACCGGCTGTTTTTGTAGGCAATAAACTTGTAATTTTAAAAGACAATATCTCTGTTTGCATTGAGCTTTCAGCGCTGTAACTCTGCAGATACTGTTTATGCTCAAGCAGCAACATTACACACTAACTAAAGTTAAAAAAGTGAAATTGCATGCAACCACCCCTATAAAATACATTAATAGGTGCCTTAAAGGGATAGTTCACCCAAAATGTTTAATTACCACACGATTTACTCACCCTCAAGCCATCCTAGACGTATATGACATTCTTCTTTCAGACGAATACAGTCAGAGTTATATTAATAAATATCCTGGCTAATCCACGCTTTATAGTGGTAGTGAGAGGCAGCCCACAATTTGAAGCCCAAAAAAGTGCTTCCATCCATTATAAAAGTGCTCCACACGGCTCCGGGGGGTTAATATAGGCCTTCTGAAAGTGAATCGATGGGTTTTTGTAAGAATATCCATATTTAACACGTTATAAAGTAAAATATCTAGCTTGCAGCGGACCGTCTTCCGCATATTTAACTTACGGAGAAATTGTAACTGCCGCAATGATGACGTCAGATATAGCGCAAGCGTTTTGAACTGCGTGAGGCGCTACAATTTTTTTGTAAGTTGAATTTGAAAGGCGCTGGAAGCTAGAATTGACTTTATAGCATGTTAAAGGGGTGATGAATTGAGAAATCAATTTTCCCTTGAGCTTTTGATGTATAAAAGGTCTTGCAGTAATATAAGATTATCCTGTAAGTTTCAGAGCTGAAACCTTCCTTGTTGGTCAAAGAAAAGCTTTTATAGACACCAGGCTCAGCAAACGGTCCTGTGCTTCATACTGACGTCAGTGCGTGACGAAACACCGCCTCTACCGCGCGTCTAATCCAGTCGCCCCGCCCACCGACTCATGGAGGGCTCGTGCAGCTGGTCAACAACAATAAACACACCGAAGAAGATTAAGATATTACACTATTCCTGGTTGTGGAAGAACACAGTCGCTGCATAAGCTTCCTTCTGATCCTAATATTAGGAATGAGTGGTTGAACTTTATTTTTAATGAAGTTCCAGCTCACGTGGGGAAGACATGTTCACTTCAGTTCACTGCGGGATCATTTGTAAACAAATCTCCGGTCGATGCTGGATTTGGATCCGACAGGATTGGTGCAACACACCGATGTGAGTAAAACGTGTTTTTATATCTGATAGTATTGTTATAGGTTGTTTTGCTTATGTGTACGTGTGTAACAGAACATACCTTTAGCACACTGGACTCAGACACGTATGGGCCAGAGCTTGCAAAGCAGGGCAGGCTGATGAATTTCATTATATTCCGTTATTGTTCTGCTAGTCTCTCTGAACAATCGGATCTGCATTCGCGCTGCCGCTGATCTTTTCAACCACACATTATCGTTATTTCTGTGTTACAAATATATTTTTACCGTTGTCTACGGAAGCGATCAAAATGGAGCCGATCATCTTTTGGAAGTAACTTTTCACTTTAAATAACGATTGTATCAATGCATCATTGCACCAGTAGGTGGCAACAAGTGGCTGTTAAAATCTGTATTTGTCATTGAATCATTCCTTCAAGAGATTCATTCAAAAACGCTGATTTATCCATTTATATTTGAGTGAATGATTCGCTCAGAACTATTTAAAAAATAATAATGAATTCAGATTCAGATTCATTAAACATTTCAAATAGACTGCAGCGATTAACATTTTGTCAGAACCTCTAGTAAATTAGATTATTTTGTTTAGTTCGTTGCTTTGATTTAATCGTGATCTCTGTTTGAAATGTATCAATTTATCCAGAATCATGTTGCGCTAATGTCAAGTCATGGGCTCTTTTGTTTTCTCTATTCAGTTTCTCTCATACATTACAGCCGACTTTAGAGTGTGTTGCCTCGTTTATTCTTTTGAAAAACGTAAATGTGCAATTTGTCCAGTTTTTGAAGTACATTGGACATTTGTAACTACACTTATTTGTTTAAAAAGGAGAATCTTTCCAAAAATTCTTCCACACCACAGAGCTTGAGATGAGTCGTGGGTAAGAGGTTCTCATTCAGTGAACAGGTTCAGCTTCTCCCGAATCGATGCAGCGGTCCGTCTCAAACACGCCTCCTCCAGAGCTGCACTCCATCCCGTCAGTGCTTCACATGTGCTGCTGTAATTTACTGCGACTTGGCTAATCAGAGTAATTATGGCTTAATTACGGTTAATCACTTACATAAACTTGTTGGCTGTGAGAATGATGCTTTATGAAATGTGCCACACATGTGCACGCTTGACAAAGAGGCTGAGAAGCTGAGTTTCTCACTGACTTCAATGTTTACCTGAGACTTTATTCTTTACAGAAAACAGTTTTTCTTTCTGTTTATGCACTCTTTCACGTCAGCTGGTCACCCTTTGTATTCCAGTATTGTCTAAATGGAAGTTATTAAGTTATTAAAGATAAAGTGTTTTTTTCCAATATTATACTTTATATACTTTATTGTACTAGTTTAATGTGTAGAGCTACACTATTCAGGCAGTTCAATTGTAAATTGATTGTTTGGTAAAACCTGTATATAATACACACAACTATATTTTCAGTGGTGTATAATGACCTTACATAATGAACGTGAATAATGAGTTATTTTTTCTTACCTTAGAATGAACTTTCTATTTTACAAGTGCCGGCGTGTTTCTACAGTAGCCCTAAACGAACAAATTGCTCTACAGAGCTCTAGTCACTCTCTGCGGTCTCAGACGACGACATCTTTGTCCTGTGTTGGCCACTGTAGCTTCTCTAAGGCCGTGTGTCCATCAAAGTGCTTTTTTTCACACTGCTGGCTGGCATTTTCAATTGTTTTTAATGAGAGCGCCGCGTTTTTAGAACGCCTGGAGCGCAACGAGGCGCTGAGCGAGTATTTCACGCTCAAGCGCTGAGCGCTCAGCGTTTTTAACTGGTCGCCGAGAGTTGAAGAATGTTCAGCTTTGAGTAAAACGCAGCGCTCATCACTGTCACTCTTCACTCAGCCGTCCAATCACAGTAGAGGAGGGGCGGGACAAATACAACACAGACCAACTGCCACATTCTGCGTGTCGTCATCAGATGAAAACAAGCAATAATAACGGAACAAAATGATTTAAAACAAAAGACAGAGCAAATACTTTACATTGGAGCTGCAATTTTATATAGAATCAATACAGAAACAAACTACCTGTGAAATTAGTAAGACTTCCACGGATATTCCGTATCATAACAAGCAAAGAGTCTCAACTGAAGAAAAACGCTCTCAAGCGCTCACAGCGAGGCGTTTTCAGCAGAGCGCCTAGCGTTTTCAGTCGGGTAAAAACGCTTTGGTGGACACACGGCCTAAAGGGTGGGTAGGCGGTTTCAATTCGCAACTTCACTACTAGATGCCGCTACAATTCACACAGTGCACCTTTAATTGATTTTCAAACGTTAAACTATCAAGCTTTTATTTTGGAGGAAAGCCATGAGGAGCAATATAATAATCGCACCAAGCTATATCGTAGTTTCGGTTTATTTCATTTTAATCTTGCAGCCCTACTGTAGAGTCAACTATAAACAATCTATTGGCAGTTCGACTTCCTCAACACTTGCACTTCAGATTATGGCTCAACCAATTGGTGGAAAGAGTGACTTAGGTTAGTGAGAAACCTAGTGACCATATAGAAAAAAAACCTCCAACACCCTCGCAAGTGCATAGCAACACCCTAGCTACCACCTATGTATCACCATAGCAACTTTTGCACTGGCATTCACGACGATTTCTGTGAGAAAATGTTTAAATTATTTATTTTTAGTTAATTTATTCAGTTTAGTTACCTGGTTGACCTTTAAGGTGATTTGGTATTTGGCAGATGCTGTTTATGCAGTGTGGTGTACAGATACAGTCAGGACATGTTTCCCTAGAGTAACATGAGGTTTAGTGCTTTGCGTATGTCAACATGGTGCTGGTGAACTCAGCAAGTTCATGCTAGGCTTTTGGAGAGGAGTTGCTAATCTAAGATTGGAAACCAGAATCTTCATCCACTACACCACCACCATTTATGAATCAGGGATTGACAGTCACATGATCTCAGTCTGATATTGAGTTCTGTGCCGGCGATCCGTGCGGAACGGAACTGACTCACTCTGATGGGGAAATGAGCGCCGTGTCATTGGTCACCCTGCCCTCTGTGGCTCTTTTGGAGACTGACGTGTCTCTGGCGTCCCACAGGAATGACTTTAATAAAGAGCTGCAGGGCAGGTTTTAATGACACGCTTGTCTCGGGCCGTTCGGCCCCTCGGGGGCTGCTGAGAAATGGACGCTTGATCCAGTCTGAGGGGAAACTGGGCTCTTCATACAGCTCAGATTTATATTTTGACCAGCACTTCACAGAGCTGACTGTATATTTAAATTCATACACTAGCAATTCAGATAGGGATATATCTCTGATCATATCAGCATTGGCCCATATTTATGTGTGTGTTTCTGTTTGTTTTTTTGTTCATTATTGGAATAGGTAAATAAGTATTAAAAACATTATTTATTTATTTATTTTTAAATTGTATTTATTATGTATTACTTATTCCATTCAGATAATATCAGGGCTTATTTATTACAAAAATAAAAACAAATATTTTTTTTTCTGTAGTACTAAAGGGTAATTCATATGTTGCAATAAAATGTTTAGATGCCTGATATTACTGTGAAATATCCAAATTCATTGTAAAACTCTAGATTGTGTCTTTAGTAATCTATACTGTAAAAAATGACATGGTCAATAAGTCATGACATGTTTTTACATTACCTCAACTCATCAAAATAAATTAAGCCACACTTTATGTTTGAAGTTCTATGAGATTAAACACATTTTTAAGTCAGTTAATGTAATTTAAGTTGAAATGACTTCCACATCTACTTAGAAATAGTGTCTAGTAATAGTGTTTTGGGTGGTTATCAGGATGTTGCTATGTGGTTTTCTGAGTTGTTGTAGCATGTTGCTATGCAGTTGCTAGGGTGTTTACCAAGTGCCTGAGTCACTATGATATTTTGACTGGCTAAAAATGTTCTCTGCATCTCTGGAGATTCGTTCAGCACTTCAAAAGTAAGGCGTTTTTCTGCAGGCCAGTGTTTATATTTTATGAGTTAATTAATCAAATGTAAATATTACAAATTAAAATTTTATATAAAATAAAAAAAAAATTCTCAAAGATTTCTTTACTATGAACACTGAGCCTATATAAGTAGTTGAGCATTGAAAGTGTGTCCTGCTTCCTCCGGCACTGCTCATGCATGTCCACCGACCGCAGCCCTGATTAGCTGCAGCTCATAGATCACATACATTTAATAGGAATATGTCTGGCCCAAGGCGCAGGATGCTTTGAAATGAGGAACAGTATTTTCCTAATGAATGACTCGACTCTCTCTCCATCTCGATGTCTATCTGTCTCTATCTCTGGTTTCCAGCTCAGGCTGTGTCATTACCAGCTCGCCTCGGGCCTGGCCGGCCTCTAATGATTATAATTACCATTATTAGAGCCGACTCTAGAGGTGCCTGCGCGGGCCAGACGCAGAGCCGCGTCTCGTGCTGGTCCACTGGGCTGGAGCTGCTGGTCTTGGGCTGTAGGGATGCGTCTCTTCGAGAGAGAGAGACACACACACCCACACACACACACACAGAGAGAGAGAGAGAGAGAGAGAGAGAGAGAGAGCTCCTGTCAGCTCTGTTTAAGCGCCGTGTCACACCTGCACATGTACACTGGGGCTTATTCTTTTAATTGACTTTCTAATTTGTGATTTTATTCTGTTTTTGATTGATTAATTACCCTCATTGCACCTTTTCTTTGTATCCTTTGAGACGTCCTGTGCATAAAAAAGTTTTGTGCATTTAATATCACAAACCATTAATGAGTTTTGATTATATGCAAAGCGATTTATCGAAAAAGTCCTAAAAGACCAAAAGTGTGTGTGTGTGTGTGTGTGTGTGTGTTGTTTAATTTTTGTTTAATTATTTTTATGTTTTATACAAATACTTGTTTTGTATTATTTGCTGTATATATATTTATAAATAAATATAAAAATATATTATAAATATTATTTTAAAAAAGTATGGTATAAACTATTTTATATAACAAAAAATATTTAAATATATATAATGACATATTTAAATATAACTATAACTAAAGCAACAAATATGTATGTATCCATGTATAGTAAAATAATAAAACAAAAAAGATTGGCCTTTTTGATATATTTTGAAATATGTCTGCGTATAAACAAAACACTATAAACCATAACAAATATATTGTTTGTTTTATGCAAGTGTGTGTGTGTTTGTATGTGTGTTTGTGTGTGTTGTTGTTTAATTTGTTGTTAAATGTAAGTATTTTATATTTTATACAAATATTTGTTGTGTATTATTTGCTGTATATATTTATAAATAAATTTAAACAAATATATAAATATATATTGTAAATATAAAAAGTGTGCACATGTGAGTGTGTGTGTGTGGGGTGGGGTGTACAATAATTCTGCTCTATAGATATCGGTTTCTGCATCAACCCTTTAAAATCTCCTCATGGTTGTTCATTTACATCACATAACGCTGAAGTATGTTTTGAAGGCTTTATCTGCTCAGAGTGATTCTGTTTTCTTTTTTTGATGCCTTGTAAACACGTTTGCCAGTATTCTTACCGTCTAGGGTTGTGACAGCGGTGGCCTGGTTTAACAGATCGAGTCCTGTCGCACCCTTCCCGGTGTGTGTAGTTTTCCTTTCCGTTCCGCTACACTTGTGACTGTATAATGAATAATGCCGCCATTGAATTAGCATGTAGCTGTCGTCTTGACTCTGGTGCCTGCGTTGTGACGGGACCACCGCTGCACACGCCCTGATTTATCAAGTGCTGCAGCCACACACACTGAATCACCAACAACAAACAGGGCCAGAGCTGTCAGCGTCAATCTGAGCCACCGCTTCAACACAGCCCGCTAGAAAGGGTCAATCAGGCAAAGGGAATCCGACGAGCGCAGCCAGATTCAATACGAGTACCAGTGGGAAAAAATCATGTTAACATATTTAGTGATATATATATATTATTTTTTATTTATAACTTATTATATACGTTGTTAGATATATAGATATGATGATGTGTATAGATGATGATGAATTTAAGCAATATTAATGTGGTTTAATATGATAGTAAATTATTATTATTATATATATATATATATATATATATATATATATATATATATATATATATATATATATATATATATAATTTATTTGTTTTATTTTTTTGACTTTTTGACTTTTTTGACTTTTTCTGGTAGTGTTGGATATAAAAAATGGATATAGATATCAATGCATTAAATGATAGACAAATAACAAGACTATAAAATAATATTAATTATTACTATATTATTATATAATATATGGGGTCTGGGCATTATGTGCTTCAATGGTTTTAAGTCATCAATAAAATATTATTTATTTTGAAGTATTTGAAGTGTTTTTTGAAGTGATTCTACCATCACTATACAGTGTAAAATATGTTTCTCTCATGATGTTTTTGTGCTCAGTTATTTAGATTAGAGGATTTTTATTGTCCTTTAGCCAGAGCAGAAGTATATGTGTTTCTTTGTCCATGTGAAAAAAGCAGACGCGGCGTTCCCCACACAAGTGCCCGAGACTGACAGCTGCAGACCTAAACATCCTTCGTTCAACATCAGCATCTCACTCCTATCTGAGAATCTCCATGACAACCGCCTCTGTTGACACGCCTGCATCCATCGACTGAGGATTACGCGTTCTTCCGGCTATTGACAGCCGTGTGTTATCTGCGGCTAATCAGACGGGATAAGAATTGTGAACAGCCGTTCCGTTCAGAGCTCAAATATTTCGGGAGGAAACCGATCCTGCCGTCAGACCACTGACATGAATATAATCTCATGTATTTCCTACTCTAATTTGACAGAAAAAAGTGAATCTCATAAATGACAAGTTAAAGCTATTGTTCTGTCCTGTAGTCTCCTGTTCCATTCGGTGGCATTCCTTAGCTTAGCTGTTAATCAAGTAAAGTTTTAAAACCTACCGGACTAGTACATTTTTGAAAATAGTGTAATTTTGTACATTCATCCTAATTCAAACTATAGGGACAATTTTTATTTGTAGAGTTTCAGAAGACGGCAAGCCGTAAGTGTCAATCACTATTGTTTGTGCAGTTACTGGCTGTTAAATTTAAATTTGAGTTCGAGTTTAGAAAAATGCCAGGATATATGTCTGTTCTGGAAGCTTGTTTCAAGAAGGAAGTTGTGACTTTTTGTCTCTCAATTCAAAATAACATAAATCCCCATGTTAACGACCTGAGCACTTTTGCTAATTTAATGATGGAAAAAAAAACTATAGGCGCACATTACTAACACACCCATTATAAATAACACAAAAAATACTTGTCTTCAGTTCCTCAAAATGGAAAAGCGCCAACAATGCGTCTGAACACACAGGACGTGAGGACTGAGCAGAGGGACGTGAGCGCATTTGCTATTTAAACGACGTGCCACTCAATTGCGAGAAATGAAGTTATAATTATAAAGTCATAATTTAAATTTAAAAATTGCCACATAATTGGCATTATAAAGTCAGAGCTGCGAGTTGTTGCATGATATAAACTTGCAATACTGACAAAAAGTAAATTATGAGAAATAATCAAAATTGCAAGTTGTAAAATTCCAATTATGAGATATAAACTTGAAATTCTGGCAAAAAGTCTGAATTACAAGTTATAAACTCGCATATGCAACAAAAAAAGTCTGAATTTAGTTTATATCTCTCAAATGCGAGAAATAATGTCAGAATTGGGAGTTTATTCCTCACTAATAAAGTAGACTGGAGCTGTCATGATTGTTCTTGTCGCTTAGCAACTGTGACAGATGCAATTTATGAGTGACAGTAACGTTTGTACTGGACTTTTTTACATTCGTTACATTAAAATGTCTGAAAACAAATATATTCCCCTTGGTCCATTTATGGATTAACTATAGAAAATCACATCTTAGTGATATATGTCAATGTGTGAGACACTTTAAAGTTTTATTTTTACATTTGTATTGGTAGATAATCAAGCAAGTTGAAACCTAACACTTGCATGTAATCCAGCATGTTCTTTAAAACAAATCCAGTTGTCTCTGGTGCGCAGTGTATGCTGGGATAGACTAGGCTGCGAAGGATCCACTCGTTCTATCCTTCGCAGATTGGGAAACGCATTTAAAGGAGACTTTAAAGAATACAGCCTCTGAATTGGGACGAATTGCAAGATGTTAACTCGTAATTGCGAATTATGAAGTCTGAATTTGGTGATATTGAGCCGGGGTGGAAACAAGCTTAATCTGTGATTTTGTTGCAAAAGTAAAACTATAAATGCTACGTGGCCTCTACAGATTTAAGAGGTCCGGCTGAATCTACAGCGCTGCGGATGATCTCCTTTTGTCCTGTTGGACACATTTCAGTCACAAACTGGCATTTGTGTCTTGTGCTCGTTCGGTTAAGACGGGGCCGCGGTGGTAGGGTTCAGCCGGAGTCATCGCTGTCTCCTTTTATAGAAGTTCAATTAATATTTCAGCATCTGTGGGAGCCGTGGCTTGAAGCAGAACCACTTGATGTTTGGCTAATGGAAAATGCAGAGGACTCCGAGTACTAAACATCCTTCCATGCTGGGGGAAAAAAAAGAAAAATACAAGGCTTTTGGAGAGGAGCCACCTTGAGAAAAGGTGCATAAATCCTGCATGTGCCTTTCCTCCAATAACGCGAGTCGGTTTGTCTGAAACGAAGCGTATGGTTTCCGGAAATCCATTGTCTGGTCAGCCTGTGGTCTTGGGTTTTTATTAAATATTGATTTGATTTGTAAAAGGCCACACGCCGTGGGGTTGAGCAAATGTCACGAACTCCCGTTTGTTTTCTGTTGAATTGAACATCTGATGTTTTGGGTCGGTGTCTCCTCGACCTTCCGAGCGCAGATCTGGCAAAGAAAGCCTGATTTGGCTAATGGCACATATCATTCCTGTTGTGCACGTGGGATATAACTCGCAGCAGCTGACAAAACAAGCTCGAGCGGAGTAAATCTTCAGTAACGTCAGGTAAATGTCTAGACTGGATGTTGATCTCCTTTCTCAATGATGGAATTATAGTCAATAGTTTTATGGGATTCATGGGATTAGCTCATTCCTGAAGTACATGCTATATAGTCTTACCTTTTTATCAGATTTTACAAACACTTCCTCTTCAAATGAAGTGGTTCTGAAATGAGGTTGCTTCTGAATGCAGCGAAAACGATTGTACTTTAAGGATGAGATAAGGCTCGCTAAAGAGAAAACAACGGTTTAAACAAGGGTAGAGATGTCTTTTCTCCGAGGCGCTAAGCTATCTGCTCCACGCTGCCCCGCTGGAAGGAATCATGCAGCTCCGACGCTGGAAAATATTAGCAGGAATCAATTAGCCTGCCATTATGGAGTAAAGTGGCCTTCAGTGAGTCGTGTAATTATGACCCAGAGCCAAGCCCATTCTGTGCGTGCAGGACCCTTTTCCCTCCTTCCGCTTAATTGTATTTATTTAAGATAATCCATTCAGTGGTTTTAATTATGTGCTCTAGTTTACGAGGGAGATAAATAAATCATCGTTTGTCTCGGTGAGACGTGGTCTTGTAGGATATTCCTGCATGCGGTTTATCCGTGTGGTTTTGACTCTTTAGCCAAGTGTCAATTGAAAGTAAGTGCAGAAAGGACTGCTCTTTCAAATGTAATCCATCAATGGAAAAGAAATGAAGGAAATAATTAGAAAATGGAGAACGATAATTGGACAAACCCAAACCCCAAATATTAAACTTCAGCACATAAGTTGTCCCACACTATTAGTGCTACGAATATGAATGACTCTTCAAATCACACCGCTTGTTGAGGAGAGTTGTTCCGTTGTTTTTTATGTGATCTGACTGGCAAATGATTTTATTTTTTTATATTATTGTTTTATTTTGTTTTATTTTTTATTACAAACCTAAAGTCGGACTCATTTTCTTCAGAAGATATAAACATTTTTTATTTATTTATTTTATTTTATTTGCAGCCTAGAGTCTGACTGATTTTCTTAAAAAAAAAAAAAAAAAAAAAAAAAAAAAAATATATATATATATATAGCAGAACAGATGCATAAGAAATAAAAAATTAAAATAATCGTATTTTAATATTTAGGCTAAAATACTGACCACTTGAATTACTAAATTCTGGCTTCCCTGTCTGAATAGTTTTTGTATTGTTTTTATTTTATTTTATTTTATTATTTTATTACATTTTGTTGTTTTTTGTTTTATTTTGTTAAAGCCTAGACTGTTTTTGTTTTATTGTTGTGTTTTGTTGTGTTACAAGCCTAGAGTCTGTTGTTTTGTTTTGTGTTTTTCATTTTGATTTACTTTGTTTTGTTTTGCTTTGCTTTGTGTTTTGTTTTGCTTTGTTACAAGCCTAGATTCTTTTGTTTTGTTTTGTTTTGTTTTGCTTTGCTTTGTTACAAGCCTAGAGTCTGTTGTTTTGTTTTGTTTTGCTTTGTTTTGCTTCAAGTTTACAAGACTCAATTTCTTCAGAAGATATTAATTTTTTTTATTTATTTTAAGCCTATCATTACATCATATGCCACTGTTTTTATTATTACATTTATTTTATTTTATTATTCATTTAATTCATTAAATTTATTTTAAGCCTATCATTACATCATATGCCACTGTTTTTATTAATTACATTTATTTTATTTTATTATTTCATTTAATTCATTAAATTTATTTTAAGCCTATCATTACATCATATGCCACCGTTTTTATTAATTACATTTATTTTATTTTATTATTTCATTTAATTCATTAAATTTATTTTAAGCCTATCATGAGCCTATCATGAGCCTCATAAGCCTATCATATGCCACTGTTTTTATTCAATATATTAATTAAATTAAATTTTTATTATTTCATTTATTTTATGCCACAGTTTTTATTAATTGTATTATTTTATTTTATGTATTTAATTGCATTTATTTTAAGCCTATCATGACATCATATGCCACTGTTTTTATTCATTATATAAATTTTATTTAATTGATTTAATTATATTTATTTTAAGCCTATCATGACATCATATACCACTGTTTTTATTCATTTCATTATTTTATTAACTTTATTTCGTTGTGTTTATTTTAAGCCTATTATGTCATCATATGCCACTGTTTTCATTTATTTAAAGGTCCCGTTCTTCGCGTTTTCGAAGCTTTGATTATGTTTACAGTGTGCAATATAACATGAGTTCATGTTTCGCGTGTAAAAAAACTGTATTTTTCACACAATTTACTTATCTGTACACCGCAGTTTTCTCTGTCCTAAAAACGGCCTGATGATTTCCTTGTTCTATGAAGTCCCTCCTTCAGAAACACGTAACAAGTTCTGAGTGGGCCAGCACTTCCTGTGTTGTGATTGGACAGCAGCTTAGCGCACTTTGCCCGGAAAGGTCCCGCCTCTTACCATAACGGGGAGATGCAAGCGCTGAATGCGCTCTTCTCCACGTGGGAGAGCAACAAGACCACGCCCCCTATTTTGCGTGTTCTTGTGGGCGGAGGGTTAGTCAACAAACGGTTCTAGTGACGTCATTACATCCCTGCACTTCCTGCTGTAGTCCAAACCGGCCGTTCGCTGTAGGCTTTGAAAGGGAACTTCTGTTAAATAAAATATCTCGCTTGGCATTGAACTTTGAGCTTTATAATTTTACAGGTATTATTTATGCTCTAACAGCAACATTAACTAAAGTTTGAAAGATGGAATCGTGAAGAACAGGACCTTTAATTTATTTAAAGCCTATTATGACATCATTTGCCACTGTTTTTTATAAAAAATAAAAAAAATATTTTAAGCCTGCCACTGTTTTTATTCATTGCAGGATCATTTTACATGCCCATAACTTCACATGTCCACACCTTAACCCATTGAAAATGACAGCGTTTGATTGGTGGGATCGACACATACCCAGTTTGTGCAGACGGCTGAAGAGCAGCTGTGCTCTTGTAGCTTGGTCTTTTGCTCTGTGTAACAATCAGCTGTCAATGAGTGATGACGGCAGAACCCAAATGGCGGGATCCTGACGGCCGTCGCAGCTCTCCTGACAGATGCAGAGCAGGATCTGTGTGTGCATCTTCGGCTGAAACCGCTTTAGGAAGTCTTCCTTTCTTGAGAGCACGTGCGAAACTATAAACAGGATCAGGTTCTGTGCTGTCATGCTGCCAGATCGCCACAGACCGTTTTGTTACAGCACACTTGTAAACCTGACTTTTGATTTTATAGTACTTGAAGTATTGCTCAATATGACCTCATGAAAATGCTATGGTTCTCCAGAAAGGTTTTCATGCTTGTATGTTCAGACCATTTTTTTTTCTTTCCATTGACTTTTGAACCCGTGCCATTTTTTTCCTTTCAAACGAGTATATCGTATTGCGTTTGGCTCAGGGTTTTTCGTTCGGTGTCCATCACTGGCCAAACAGCTTTTGGTTTTAACAGACTGATGGTGGAGATTCATCCAGCCAAGTAAAATAAACACCCGCGAATGTGAAACCAGGACTTGGCAGAGGGAAACCTAATCGTTTCGTGAACGGGGGAATTTTTATGTTCCATTTTCGCTTGACAGTCTAGACGTTTTATAACGTTGGGAGGAATTCTGTTGGCCTTGAGTTTCTGTCAAGACTCCCTTGTGCTCACAGTCTCCGTTTTTACTTCTAAAAGCGCCGTAAAACATGTGCTAAGCTTGTGTGATAGAGTCCTTATTCTCTGTTTGAAAGTTCTTGTTCAGAGTGTCTGAGTCCATTAGAAGCTTGAGGTTGTGAACTGGTTTGGTTTGGTTTAGTGCTTTAACGCGCTGGATCATAAACGTGCTGTTTATGAGTTGTGAACTACAGGCAAACCGCGTTGCATTCGGCTGTGTGTTTTTCAGTAAGAGAGTGAAAGTGCAGGAGCTGTTTCGAATAAGAAACACCTGTTTGGTGACGTAGGATTGGATTGATTTTTTAGTAGTGTTTGTGCTCCGCATATGAATAATCAGAGGTGTGCTCTACTAGGTGATCAGCTTTACAATTTACACTTGACAGATGATAAAACGTGAAAATCCCATAAAACAATCCCACAGACTCTCATTAAAAAACTGCATTACCTTGGCATTCGTTTTCCAAAGGTGTTGTTATTTTGTTATTTTTTGCATTTTTTATGATATTATTTAGTTTTATTTTATTCTAATTTAATTTTGGTTTTATTTAATTTTTTTAATTTTTTTATTTTTTTTAATTATATTTATTATTATTTTGTTTTATTTTATTTTATTTTATTTAAATTTTGTTTTATTTTATTTAATCTAATATTTTTTTCTTTAATGTTTTATTTTATTTTGTTTTATTTCATTGTTTTATTTTATTTATTTATTTTTGTTGTTTTTTATTTCATGTTATTTTGTTATATTTATTATTATTTTGTTTAGTTTTTTATTTTATTTTAATTCCCTCAGGGGGGGGCTTGGGGTCCCTGAGACACATGATGTTAATCCATGCCATATTTTATCATATTATTTTATTTCATAATTTTTTTTTTTTTTTTTTGGTCACTCAGACACAAGAAGTGTGAAATCCATGCCATATTTTATTTTATTTTAATTGTATTATTATTATTATTATTATTATATTTTATTTTTGGTCACTCATGTAATCCATGTCATATTTTATCTTTTTTTCATTCATTCATTCATTCATTCATTCATTCATTCATTCATTCATTCTCCTAGACATGTGATGTTAATCCATGCCATATTTTGTACCATTTTATTTTATTGCATTTTATATTTCCCAATGTATTTATTTTTTTGGTCACTCAGACACGTGATGTTAATCCATGTCAGATTGCATATGCTGTGAGATTTTCCCCATCTGAAGCCCCATCTGAAGCCATACCTCATTTCAGGTTGGATGAAATATGTTGGTTAATGAAACGGATGTTTCTCTTGCCCGTGAAGCTCAGCAACACAGAACTGCGCAGTCTGTCTCCCGCTGGGCCCGAGTCGTGAACTCTTGACCTTTCCTGCTCGCCGACAGTCTTTTCATTTGCATTTTGACTTAGAGAGGAGGTCAGAATCACGTCACCCCTCCCAAACCCTCCCGATGGCCATACAGCCGGCCTCTTTCTCACCGCCGCGGCGTCCGAGACCGGGCCGCAGCGGTCTGGGGTTAATGCACCAGTGCACGGGCTTTGTCTCTGGATTAATGAAGTGTTCTCCTCCCCGTTTCCTTTCACTCTCAGACAATGCGCCCCATAATCAGCGTTAATCTTAAAGTCTCAATATCGTTTTTTTTATGCTCATGTGTCAGAACTTGTGAGGAAATTACTACATCTACCTCAGACTCGCTAACTGGATGTGACGTTGGATGAGAGAGGAGAATGTCACTGATAATTAAAATGGAAGGAAGATCAAACCTGGCAGCAGGATTGTGTGCCATTCAGAGCTGAACTGAGAGAGCCTTTTATATTCCACTGCTCAGTCCCTGAATTTATATTGAGATAGAAAACAAGACATGACAGTGTATTTCAAAATTAAATTGGAACTAGAGTGAAAAAATACCATGCAATTAGTAATAAAGTTTAAAATCCTACATAATAATGATGCTGTTGCAGTATTTTATAATTAATAATATCATATATATATATATAATTACTATAAAATAATTATATATATATATTATAATTATTTTATAGTTTTTAATATAGAGATATTTGTAATGTGTTGTAAGATATAAAATATCAACTAAAATCGACAAAAATCAATAGTTTCTTAATGATATAGTTAATTTCTAAATAGTGTATATTAAATAATATATCATAAATATAATGGAAGAGCACGTGATTTCATTAGAGAACTATTTAAGTGTGTTGATTTCCTGTTCTCAGTATGTTTAAGTGTGTGTACAGTATATGGTCAAGTGTGTCTGTTTTACCAGTGAAGCTCAGAGATGGTCACTCTGATGTAAAATATAAACACTAAGGCCCTCTAGTGTCAAAGCAGGAGAGCGCAGGGATACTCGTGCTGAGATTTACAGCCACAGAGCTTCACCGCTGAGTGGGAAGCTCATGATGTGAATTAGATGAAGTTTTATTATATCATCATACAACTTGGCAAAGACAACTACAGTTTTCGGCCTCGAAGGCAATTTATCAGAAAGAGCGGATTCTCTGCGGATCGATGAGGTCGGACCCGTTGTGTCAGACTCCGGTTAGAATAACCTTTTCATGTGCTTGTTTTGTTCCAGTGTTGAGTATCCGCGGCGCCCAGGAGGAGGAGCCTCCCGATGCCCAGCTGATGCGATTGGACAACATGCTGCTGGCGGAGGGCGTGTCCGGGCCGGAGAAAGGGGGCGGGTCCGCGGCGGCTGCGGCGGCGGCGGCGGCATCAGGTGGAGTTGGAGCCGATAACTCAGCAGAACACTCGGATTACAGAGCCAAACTCTCCCAGATCCGCCAGATCTACCACACCGAGCTGGAGAAATACGAACAGGTCAGCAAGCCTGCAAAAGCCAAAAGCCAATTTGCCATGCTGAGCATGGTAATCAAGTGGTAGAACCACACCTTCTTCAGGAAGTGTGATCGCACAGCTTTTTGCAGGAGATTCTACAGAACTTAACAGAAGCAACTGGTATTTTAGTATAACTTTGCTATTAATTCACAGACATCTTAATCATCATAGAAAAAACACAACAGGCTTTTTGATGAAAAATGAACGATTTTATTTGGAATAGCATGCACTGATGATTCATGTGCAGTAACACCAGCAACGTGTACTGAAGTTTCATTTGATTTCATGTTGACTGTAATATCTCATAAATTAGATTAGTAGAACATCTGTTTGACTGCCGTTGTCATACTTGTGTGTGTGTGTGTGTGTGTGTGTGTGTGTGTGTGTGTGTGTGTGTGTGTGTGTGTGTGTGTGTGTGTGTGTGCGCGCGTGTGCGCGCGTGAGTGTAACTCAGCAGGCAGCATTTCCATCCCAAAATCTGTCAGATCACATCATGATGTGAACAGCGTGTTTAAGATGCTGTCGGTGAAGGGAGGGTTACAGCGGGGCTCTGCTGGCAGAAAGCAGGCTCTTCAACCCTCCTGTTTTAATGTTTCAGAGGCATCACAGAGGCTGCTGCTGACAGCCCGCTGTTCCCACGCTCAAGGAAAACCGGGAAGCACACGGGAATGTTCAAATTGTGATGGAGGCTAATAAATATAGATAAGAGTGGAAAGGAAAGGAATTTAAAGTGCTATTTTAAAGGTTTCAATTTTGTTTTGGAGCGCCCTATAACAGGTCTACCAAAGGCCGAAAAACACTTTCGTTTTCTCATAATATACATTGCACATCATATTTTTCAATGATTTTCAAAAGACTCGACAGATGAATCAGTCTCTCTAAATCCCCTTTCCGCGTGCTACTCTGCTCTGATTGGCCAGATGTCTCAGTGTTGATTGGTCTGTCGGAAGCTTAACACTCATTATCATAACTGAACTTCAGCTCCAGAGGCTTCCTAAAGCTCAGCGAATGTACACACTGGAAAGGCAGTAACAATGGCATTGATTTTACCGTATCGATCCGAGTGCTAAACCGATGATGAAGTATTGGATGAACTACTTTTTCAACCTGCACCTGCATCGCTTGAGCAGGACGTTTCACAGTGATACACTACTCAGTTTGAGGTACATTATGTGACTCACTTACTCTTCTCATCCTCATCCTCAGCCTATTGAAGTATTTAGGAAGAAAATTAATGCTAAAATCCAATGGAGGGAATTTGGCCAGGAGATTAAATTCCTACTCATTATGAGAAGTGCCATGGGATTTTTATTGAGTCAGGACCTCATCCGAAAGACGGTGCTTGTTACAGTACAGTGTCCCCATCACTATACTGGGGCGTTAGGGCCCACACAGACCACAGGGTGAGCACCCCCTGCTGGCCTCACTAACACAGAAACCTAGTTGGTCTCCCATCCAGGTACTGACCAGGCTCAGCCCTGCTTAGCTTCAGTGGGCAACCAGTCTTGGGCTACAGGGTGATATAGCAGCTGGCAGTGTGTTGTCCAGTGATGTGCAGCCGTCACAGAAGTGAGATTCGAATTCCTGATGACTCGTTTAGGCGGTTTAGACTCCATTCTTTCTTTCGAGAGAGAATAACTTTATTTTTTATCGTGCACTTTCGGCTTCACAACTAGACGGCTATATTACACACTGCATGAAAGGCAATGTACAAAAAAACAACATAATGGGAACACTTTAATGATTCTGCTTACGACTAGGACGAGCACTTAAAGGGATAGTTCACCCAAAATTAAAATTCTTCATTTACTCACCCTCAAGTTGTTCCAAACCTGTATGCATTTCTTTGTTCTGCTATATACAAATCAATATTTGATTTGGACCAACTTGAGGGTGAGGAAATAATGACAGAATTTAACTTTTTGGGTGAACTTCCTTTAAAACAGCTTTCTTTACTAAATGAACTCCATTGTAGCTGTTATTATCATGAACTAAAAGTAAAACTATTAAAGCATTTTTGTTCATTGTAAAAAAGCTTAAAAAATATAGAAAATTAGATAAAGAACTTTTTGATTTTTGTTTATTTTAAGTAACAGAACAAGGACTCAAAAATAAACAAAAATTACACTAGTAGTTATATATCAAAAATTATAAGCATATAACAAATTACTAAAAATGTAACATGTAAAATGAAAGTATAAAACTTGCATTCAAATATATTAAAAACTTTAATAGTATTTACACTGATCCACTGATTTAAGCCATAGTTTTTAGAATGATATTATGATTGAGTTTTGTTATTGTTTCTATAAAGAACAGTTCATTTGGACTGATTCAGTGAGTCGTTAGATTGATTCAAACCAATTACTCATGACTTCTGGTGGATTCATTCATTGGCGGATGAATCAGACTGCACTGCTCTCGCTGTATGTCTGTCGTTGCGTGCGGCAGGAGAGGAGAGGACAGTGCAACAGAAAGACGCTTCGGCTATTTGTTGTCTTGTTGTATCATTTCACAGTGTCAGAGTCTTTCTGTCTCGTCACATTGGACTCAGACCGCAGCTTTGCTGAAGCATCGTTTCTTTGACCCTGGTACTGTAGATGCAGAAAATAGCCTACTGTTCTTCATCTGAACTAACAGAAACTCAGTGTAACTGAATGTAACGTAAACGAATGAGTTATAAAAAAATTCACCCCCCTCACAGTTGTCATGAAGATCAAAATTAGCCTTATAAGCCAAAACCACAATTTGTACCAGGCTGTAAACATGTTTTTTTCTGCTGTAAAGTTGAGAATTTTAACATGGGGCTCAATGAGATTCTGCTCCCTTCTGGAGCCTGCCTTTAGTGGCGAGTTGAGGAATTACAGTTTACATTCCTTCCGTATTGGCTTCAAGAGTGATCGCGGGAGGTTGCCGCTTGACTCGAGCCTATCTGTTCACCCATGGGCGTGCTGGCCTGAGAACAAGGTGTGTTCAGGTGCATTGTTGGCGCGTTGCTATTTTGAGGAACTGAAAACGATTGTGCCATTTAAACAACAAACACCTGTTCTAAAGTCAATAGCGCAGTATATTTTGTTAGAAATATATGCCTACAGGTGGGTTCAAAATGCACATATTCTCTGCTTATTACACACACAGGACACGCAGCAGCACACAAGCATTTTTAAATATTACAAATAAAAGGATTCTTCTCTGGAGAAGTGTTCAAGTCACAGAAGTCACAAATTCCGCCATGTTAATAGCGAATCCGCTGTAATGCAAGCGCAACTGGCTTTTAAAGGGAATGGGAGATGAGGCTGATTTGTTTATTGCATGTTATGCCCAAAATTCACCCATGACCATGCGCTCAGATCGTTAAAATAGGGCCCACAATCTGTTATGACATTTAGAAATAATGTAAAATGCTGGTTAATAAATACAATTTAATTTTACAAACATTCTAAATTCTATACACTTGTATTTTAGTTCCACTCATTCCACAACAAATCCTTTTCGTATAACATTATTCAGAACAGAACATGATTGAAAACAATGAGTATAAAACATGTCATTCATGATAAACAACATTTATCATAAATGCCAAGCCTAAACTAATTTTATTTAAAGCGAAACTGAAACTACCGGCGTCTGGGAAATGCGCAGTACAAATAAACTTCAACTCACGTACCTCTTTCATTTGGCACCAATACAAATTATTACCATTTAGCATACTTGACGTTTATTGCATTATGTAAGTCGCTTTGGAATAAAAGTCTAGTATACTAGATGATACAGTTTTTTATTTATATCCTGGAAAATATATTATAATACCCAATGGCTTGAAATTAAACTTTCTGTTTAAAGTTTTTTTTATGACTAAAAAGCTGCTGCTCTAGGTTGTTAGTTTCTCAGGACTTCAATGGTCAAAGCATCAACATCATCATGAGTATCATTGATGTTTAAGTGAGAGTATCAGACCCTGCTGTACCGGCTCTCAGCGTGGTCGGACAGTAGATCCATCCGTGATGATGAACGCTCGCGACATAGGGGAGGTGATATACTGAAATGCATTCTGGGACAGGGCCAGGTGTCCTCTGTGTGTTTGTTCACAAAAGCATATTCATAGCTGTCATAGAGGACCACAAATACACACACACACACGGACCACCCAGCACAAGACCCAAAACGTCCTTCATTATTCGTTCTGTAACTGCTGTTGTCGTCTTCCCATGAGCCCCGGTTCTCCTGACACGCTCCGCTCTCTCGCTCATCTGTTTGTGTCTCTCTGTGAGTAATGAGAATCTCACGCCAATGAGGCCATTTCAGAATTAAGTCACAATATTGAAAGTGTAACGACTCATATTTATGCGTGATTAATGAACTCTAGTAGGGTCTGCTCTGGAGGAATGAGGGCTCAAGAGATGGATGAGTTTTATATGGACATCACTACATTAGACAGCATCCACATTCTCTAGCATAATCTTAATCTCCATTCAGGATTCACACGTGGATCTGGAATATGAATGCAGATTTTAACGATCTGAGCGCATGTTCTGAAACGTATGGAGCAGGTGCACTTACGGCATGTCAGAATCCACTTTTGTTAGTTTAACGACGGAATAAATGGAAGGTGTGTCAGGCACATGGTCTAAAAGGGTTGTTCCTAGTCTCCTAATTAATCATGGGTGTGTTTTGGGCGTAACGTGCACTAAACCAGTCAGAGTCTCATCTCCCATTCCCTTTAAAAGCCAGGGAATTTGTGACTAAACGCTTCTCCAGAGAGGAATCCTTTTATTTTTAAAATTTAGCATGTTTGTTTGCTGCTGCGTGGCCCTATCTTGCACCCAGCGCAATTGACTTTGTACACCGACGCATGTGTCATTCCTATTTTGCACCCGCGCAAAGTGCGCTTTTCCCTCCACAGAAGCACGTCGCTAAACTAGTGAATGAACTTGCGCTCCCTGGGCGGTTCAGCGCAAAAAAGGAGGCGTGTTCAGGCGCAAACAATCCCTGGTGCTATTTTGCTGTTCCATTAAACAATTGCGCCACTGACCAGAAAAAAACCTAGTCTAAAGTCAGTGGCGCGTTGCGCATTGTTCATTATGCTATTTTAAGGGCACATGATTGACCATAATGTATAGCATGCACAACGCGCATACACTTTGCACATGTAATCTACACAGATGCAACAGTTATTTTTGCAAATCATAAATTGTTACACTAAAAAAATATTAACACATGAGATGACGGAAATCATTGTGGTGTGCCACGAAGATGTGAAAAAATAGGCATAAATCTAGCTTACAAAATATTCAGACTAATGGTAGTAATTAAGGATCAGACCTGTTTGCCCAGTAGTGGCAAGACGTATATGTATATAAGGACATCTGACAAATTGGTTTGTCCGTCAAGAACCAGGAAAAAAAATCGACTGAAAAACTGAAAAAACCGACGCTACTTTGGGTGGGTTTCTCCCATCCCCATACAACACAACTTCTATGTCTTTCACTGCTCTTACAAGAACATCCGTCTCCTCGGCTGTGAACCGCTCCTGGCGTGCGCCTGGTAAATACGCCATAATAATAGCAATCCATAATGGAACTTGCACACCTGCTTTTAAAGGGAATGTTGGATGCCGCTCTGATTGGTTTATTCACGTTACGCCCAAACCACACCTATGAATAATGAAGCTACTTCAGACCAACCCATTTTAGATTTGCGCCGGGCGCAAGAGCCATTTATCCCGCCGGGAAAATAGCAACAGCGCCGAGACCCGCCCACAAAGTTACTTGCACTTCGCGCTTTGACACTTGCGTTTCAGATCGTTAAAATAGGGCCCCAAGTGTTTGTTGGTCAATGGCGCAGTCGTTTTTCAGTTCCTCAAAATAGCAACGCACCAACAGTACGTCTGAACACACCTCATTCTCAGACCAGCACGAACATGGGTGAACAGATGGACGTGAGCGCATTTACTATTTAAACAACGTGCCGCTGGACATGAAAATAATAACTGTGTCATGCTGAAACTAGCAAAACACACTTGCGTCACATTGTGCCGGGTGAATGATGGGGTCCAGTCAGATAACTGGTATTCTATGTGAATATATTGAAAAATTGTGTTTATTCCTGTGGTCAAAGCGGAGTTTTCATAAGATTTTTTAATGTTTGAGAAAAGTCTCTTTTGCTCACCAAGGTGCCATTTATGTGATCAGTAAAAACAGAAATATTGTGCAATAATATTACAATCGTTAATATATTTTCAAATGATTAATTTGTCATTTATTCATTCTGATCAAAGCTGAATTTTCAGCATTATTACTCCAGTCTTCAGTGTAACTGCTCAAGAAGCATTTCTGATTATTATCAGTGTTGAAAACAGTTATGTTGCTTCATATGTTTGTGGAATTTCTTTTTCCGGATTCTTTGATGAATAGAAAGTTCAAACAGCATTTATTTGCAATAGAAATCTTTTGTAACATTTTATTAAATGTCTTTATTGTCACCTTTAATCAATTCAATGTCCTTGCTGAATAAGTTTGAACACTTTTTTACTTTTTAAAGTTGAGGGTCTTTTTTAACCTTTTTTTCATCTGCTTTGACCATTGAAATAATGCATACTGTTGTTGCTTTTGTATGTAAATGAGCTGCGTTGTGATTGGCTAACCTCTTCACTTGAGTGACAGTGAGTCACTGCTCTAAAAACAGCCCAATACTGAATTGTTGTTGATATGTAAATGAGGGCTGTCATATGTTAATGAGCTCACAGTTGTTATGTCATAGCATATCATTTCTGAACAAGCCAGTTGTGTAGTTTAGTTTCAATAAATGTCCTAACAGATCTCAGTAAACTTTTTAAGAATCAGAATGAGTTGTATTACCATGTATGTTTACACACACAAGCAATTTGTGTTGGTGACAGTTGACCACTACTGTATATATAGTTGCCAAAAGTATATATATATATATATATAGTAGTGGCCAAAAGTGATGTTCACCCTATTCATTAATATTGTGTAGTTGTCTTTGGAATCAGTAGTTTTATTTGTGATAAATAAAACATGCCAAATTGTGCGGTCTAATTTTTGGCCAGGCTGTCATACAAAGAAATTATGAACCAGTTATGTAGTACTAAATGTATGTTTTTTTTTTTTCCGTGAACATTGTTTTTCTATGCATTTATTTTTGCATTGTAAAATAAAACTTGTGGCTATAGTTTGCCTTTTTTGCCAAATAATTTAGTCCGATAAATACCTTAACTGAGTTTAGTGTTCTGTGCTTCCCTCATATTTTAAAAATAAAAAAAATACTAATATTTTCCTTATATTTTGATGATTTATTCAAACTTGTACGGTCATCCCCCATTGGACATCACTTTTGAACACTACTGTGTATATAAATATACATATATATGTAGACTACATATGATAGTGTCATTTGAACCCATAACTTGTTATGATAACATGCATCTGTCTCCGTTTGCCTCCTTCCAGGCGTGTAATGAGTTCACAACCCATGTGATGAACCTTCTGAGGGAACAGTCTCGCACACGGCCCATCTCGCCCAAAGAGATCGAACGCATGGTCGGCATCATCCACCGCAAGTTCAGCTCCATCCAGATGCAGCTGAAGCAGAGCACCTGCGAGGCCGTCATGATCCTGCGGTCCCGCTTCCTCGACGCCAGGTCAGTGCGTGTTGCTTTTCTGCTGCATTTGTTCTCATTCTTTTCCTCGCGCTCTAAGAGCTAAGCCCGTAACTACCACGTCCATGTAAACAGACGCTCCTGTGGTTTATTTGCACGGATTTTCCCGTTCCTGATCTTTCCCGGGGGAGTCGAGGCCCCAGACTTACGCTTTCAGGGCCACATCCAAACCCACACGCGCTTTGCCGTGTTGAGTCCATCCCTTTCTCAATGTAATCGCTTGTTCTTTTTGAAACGTGCCTGGGATTTGCATACATTTCTTTGCGGATAAATCGCACTGGAAGCCTGGAGTCGGAGGCATAACATTTAAATGAGCTTCATGTTTCCTTCCAGCACTCAGAATCCATTCTCTGTCTCTTTGGAGCATGCTCAGTTCCTCTGATTAATCCTCTCTTCGGCTGAGACCATGCTGTGCTCATTTGCATTTTGTGAAGAGGGGTTTTGGGGAGGAAATCGGCTCACCCTCTGTTCCGGCCCTTCAGTGCTGCATATGTAAAACCCCCTGAGACGAGCTCCAATCGCACACTCTTAACCCACAGATGAGTGATGCCGAGAGGAGGTTGAATTCATTGGCACCAAAAGCTCAATTTACTGTCGTTTTAAAGCTCTTCTCTTTCGAGTATGTGTGCGGTCTGCTTTATTCCTCTTTTCCTTCTGCCTGCATAGTTCGTCTTTGCACATTTGAATTCGTTTGGCACTTTCCAGGAAAACGCAGAAGGCAGTTTATCTTTCTTATTTTCTTAAGTTGTCAATCTCAGGAGGTCAGACTAAATATTAAATGCCATGTTTCATGTGCTTTATATATTTCATGTTACCGTTTGGGATTGAGATTAATCAGCAGTTTTGTTATTTTCCAATAAACATCAAAAAACAATAAAGTAAATAAATGGGTAACAGGGTTGCAAATACAGTAGAGGGATAGTTATTTGGTATGTTATTATTGATCAATTTACTATATAATTGCAATATATACACAATTTCTCATTAATGCAATTATCTAATCAACCAATCACATGGCAGTTGCTTCAATGCATTTAGGGGTGTGGTCCTGGTCAAAACAATCTCCTGAACTCCAAACTGAATGTCAGAATGGGAAAGAAAGGTGATTTAAGCAATTTTGAGTGTGGCATGGTTGATGGTGCCAGACGGGTCGGTCTGAGTATTTCACAATCTGCTCAGTTACTGGGATTTTCACGCACAACCATTTCTAGGGTTTACAAAGAATGGTGTGAAAAGTGAAAAACATCCAGTATGCGGCAGTCCTGTGGGTGAAAATGCCTTGTTGATGCTAGAGGTCAGAGGAGAATGGGCCGACTGATTCAAGCTGATAGAAGAGCAACTTTGACTGAAATAACCACTCTGAGGTATGAGGAGGTATGCAGCAAAGCATTTGTGAAGCCACAACACGCACAACCTTGAGGCGGATGGGCAACCGCAGAAGATCCAACCGGGTACCACTCATCTACACTACAAATTGGAAAAAGAGGCTACAATTTGTACAAGCTCACCAAATTTGGACAGTTGAAGACTGGAAAAATGTTGCCTGGTCTGATGAGTCTATATTTCTGTTGAGACATTCAGAAGGTAGAATCAGAGTTTGGCGTAAACTGAATGAGAATATGGTTCCATCGTGCCTTGTTACTACCACTGTGCAGGCTGGTGGTGGTGGTGTAATGGTGTGGGGGGATGTTTTCTTGGCACACTTTAGGCCCCTTAGTGCCAATTGGGCATCGTTTAAATGCCACGGCCTACTTGAGCATTGTTTCTGACCATGTCCATCCCTTTATGACCACCATGTACCCATCCTCTGATGGCTACTTCCAGCAGGATAATGCACCATGTCACAAAGCTCAGTTAATTTCAAATTGGTTTCTTGAACATGACAATGAGTTCACTGTACTAAAATGGCCGCCACAGTCACCAGATCTAAACCCAATAGAGCATCTTTGGGATGTGGTGGAAGGGGAGCTTCGTGCCCTGGATGTGCATCCCACAAATCTCCATCAACTGTAAGTTTGTTAATTGCAATAACAAACATTTTTGTTCATATTAGTATGGTGTTCCTAATAATCCTTTAGGTGAGTGTATTTTATTTGTATATGTATGGATATGTATATATATTCACACATATATAATATAAACAAAAATGTTTGTTATTGCAATTAATCAATTTGACAGTGCTAATATATATACATACATATACACTAATTTACAAATATTTATACCTTGATTATTGATTGCATCTAGTTGGATATACAGTATATATATATATATATATATATATATATATATATATATATATATATATATATATATATATATATATATATATATGTATGTGTGTGTGTGTGTGTGTGTGTATATATATATACTTCTGTAATAAGCTTAAATAATTATGCACAGATATGCTATTCCATGCATACAGTTGAATGCAATAGAAAGTGAAATTGTGCAACAAAACACATTCACACAAGCTCTGTTCAGATGCCCACATCTCATCTGTCTGTCTCTGTCTCTTTCTGCACAGGAGGAAAAGACGAAACTTCAACAAACAGGCCACAGAGATCCTGAATGAATATTTCTACTCTCATCTCAGTAACCCGTATCCCAGCGAAGAGGCCAAAGAGGAGCTGGCCAAGAAATGTTCGATCACGGTCTCACAGGTACGAACCAGTCATTATTTAACTCCCCAAATATTGTCATAGTTCAGTAATAGTGATATCATTCTTCTTTACTATTCAGTGTAGCACGGTTCTGAATGGCTATCATATTCATATACCATATGATTCCAAAGAATACCATAGGATTAATATTGCACGCTTCCCAATGATGTCCAGACATGCCTTCTAGGCAGGCAGCTCACTAGATGCTGAGACACAGCCAATGTTTGTTTCTACCTGTTTTGCATGTGAAATCTATCAGTAATACTCACGTGAGTTCAACCTCATGCAACTCGAAAACAAAATCATTTGCAGCATGGCACCACATGCCTCTTAGCATTTTTCATCTGCTGCGCTAAATGCGTAATGCATTCTAAACTATTTAATAAATTTAGCTGAAATGATTGTATGATGCATTTAGGCCTGGTTTTCAGTCAGGCTCGCGGGGATGAATGATGACCGGCGGGCCGTTTGTAATATAGAAACACCTTTAGCTTCTCGCGGGAACGGGAAGCTTAGCCGCAGGATTGATTAGCTTTTCATCGTAATGGTGTTTATCATTAGCACAGAGCCTCATCCGCTGGTGTATTAGCAGTAATGGGCGTCAGTGTGTGTGTGTTGAGTGATTGTTGTCAGTGAGTGCTGTGATCATTGCTGCCAGCACACACCGACATACTGAGATTGGTATAAGCGATCGTTTTATCCTGACGTGTTGTGTGTGTGTCCATCGTGGTTAGACCTAGTTAGTTTTGTCACAAAACTGGCTAAATTAGAAGTTTGATTATATACAGTAGTATATAAAATGCATTTATAAACACAGTCAAGATTTACAGTTATCAGAATCTATTTGCTTCCACTATCATTTGTTTATCGACACGCCTCCAACATGGAAAATAAATCCCATACTGGTTTCCTACTGGTCATTGGGGTGCCGTTCAAGTGTGCTTATGATTGAAATTATTCAAAGGCAGTAATAAATGTATAGCTGGATATGTTTGGAATGTTATACTATCCACTGGGTACTTGTTACATTTTAGTTAAAACATTTTTATTATGTTTTCATGTTTAACATGACCTATCTATGTTTTATGTCTACTTAGAGTTGTCATTTTGTGAAAAAAAAGTATTTTAGTAGCTAGAGTTGCAAAAAAGTTACAAATTGTGACATTTACATTGTGAGTGCATTGTATCCTACACCACCGTTCAAAAGTTTGGGGTCAAAAAGATTTTCTTTAAAGAAATTAGTACTTTTATTGAGCAAGGATACATAAAATTTATCAAAAGTGACAGTAGAGACATTTTTAATGTTACAACCGAGTTTTAAATTGTACTTTATTTGGTAACACTTTACTTAAGTGTCATTGTTACATATGTTACATGTACTTAACATAGTAATAACAGTAAATTATGCATAATCATGCAAACGACCCTAAACCAAACCTAATCCTAACTCTATAGTAAGTACATGTTGTTAATATTACTCAGTACTTAAAAATATAATTACACTGTAAAATTTACTCCTTAATTATACATTGAATTGCTTAACATCATGTCCTTACTATAGGGTTAGGATTAGGTTTGGTTTAGGATTAGTTGCGTTATGCATAATTTATAGTAATTTACTATAGAAACATGTAACGTGTAACAAGGACACCGTAAAATAGTGTAAGCCATTTTGTAAACTGTTTTAAACATTGATAATAATCGTAAATGTTACGGATAAATGTTTCTTGAGCAGCAAATCATCATATCAGAATGATTGTAGACGGATCATGTGACACTGAAGACTGGAGGAATGATTATGAATATTCACAGAATAAATTATATTTTAAAACACATTAACGATTGAATTAATATTGCACAATAGTTCAGTATTTACTGTATTTTTGATCAAATAAATGTGGCCTTAGGGAGCATTATCTTACCGACCCCAAATTTTTGAACGTTAGTATAATGTATGAATTTGATTGTAATGTGTGACCACCATGTCTAAAAATCTGTTTATTTTTTATAAACCTTCATGATATGTACCCATGGGGTTCAAGAGGACACTGTTGGAAATCACATGTCGGTTCTGATGTTTTTGTGGGCAGGTGTCCAACTGGTTCGGAAACAAACGAATCCGATATAAGAAGAACATCGGAAAATTCCAGGAAGAAGCCAACATGTACGCCGCCAGAACGGCCGTGACCGCTGCGAGTGTGTCCACACACGGCAGCCAGGCCAATTCCCCGTCCACTCCAAACTCAGCAGGTGAGATTAAAAACTCGACACCGATTCCCATGAGTCCAGATGAGGCGCAGGACTATAAATATTTGATATGTTTTCACTTGAAACAGGACGAGTGCTGTACGGATCACACCATGTCGTGCTCCTGTCTCATTAGTTCTCTTTGTGTAATTCGAAGGGCTTGTCTAGTTAAAAACAAATGCTTTGTGTTCCATTAAAGCCATGAGAACATGTGACTATAGAGTAAAGTGAGAGGTATACTCTATAGGACAGTCTGAGGGGCATCAATCCTTCAGCTGATAAATTAATAAAAAAATACACTACTGTTCAAAAGTTTGGGGTCTGTAAGATTCTTTTACTTCTCTTTTTTTACTTCTCAAGGCTGCATTTATGTGATTAAAAATACTGTGATAAAAACATAATATTGTGAAATATTATTACAATTCAAAATAACTGTTTTCTATGTGAAAATATTATAAACTGTAATTTATTTCTGTGATTTTCAGCATCATTCCTCCAGTCTTCAGTGTCACATGATCCTTCAGAAATCATAATGATTTGCTGCTCATTTATGATTATTATATGTTGAAAACAGTTGTGCGGCTTCATATTTCTGTGGATTTTTTGGATTGAATAGAAAGCATAAAAATCATTTATTTCAAATATAATTTTTTTGTGATATCATAAAAGTCTATCAAAAAAAGTCTTACGGATCCCAAACTTTTGAATGGTTTTAGCCATTTCAAAAAAAAAAAAAAAACTTTCAAAATGTTATATGTTGAAAAATCTTTTTTTTTTTTTTCTCTCAGTGCAAAGATCTATTTCACGCAAAAAGAAGTGGTCGATTATAGGAATAAAATGATGTCTCTGCATTTATACTGTATTATAGTACAGACTTGGCATTGCATCAAATTAAAAATGGCATCCGCTCTCAATCGGTCAGTTGTTTTGGAACATGCTTTGCAATTAAAAATGAAAAATCAAACTTGCACAAGTCTGAGCTGTTATCTGTGGCGTCAAGCTTTCTCTTGCTGCTAGCTGAATCCCTCCTGCTTTGCAACAATTCTTTGTCTTCTTTACGGGCTGCTTTATGATCTTAAAGCTTATCTAAAATGAACTCTGCATTTCTGCTCTTTGGAATTTTTCGAACTCATCTTCTCTGGCTTATTCTGTCTCTCTCTGTCATGTTTGTGCACCTCTCAGGTTCTGCTGGCTCTTTTAGCATGTCAAACTCTGGCGATTTGTTTATGAGTGTTCAGTCTCTGAACGGGGACTCGTACCAGGGCTCTCAGGTGGGAGCCAATGTGCAGTCACAGGTATAGTGCCAATAACTCACTCTGAATTTTGATTTTTAAATACATTCAGGCGGGAAAAAATTTAGGCACACACAGATATCAAGAATCAGCATATAAAACTCAACAATGGTGACATACTTAATATTGCAATGCATGCTGGGAGCCATGAGTTTTATTCTGTGGTGGCTTAGTAGGGTTGCAGCTAAACTCTGCAGGACATCTGCTCTTTAGGACCGAACTTGCCTACCCCTGACTTAGAGGTACAAAAAAGAGTGAGACTGTTTTGAGAGTGTTCTTTCAGTGTTTTTTGAGAGTGCTATCAGTAGAATGTCTTTTGGGGGAGCATTCAAATAAATTGTTAGCAGATACTAAGCAGATAGTCTATTAATAATCTAATGAAAGTTAGTTGACATGTAGTTGCAAAATTACTTTTAGTCAACAGAATGGACTATCTATATAAAGTTACAGATATTAAGTCAAATTTTAATGTTGAAAAGAAACGTGTGAACTGCCTCTCTGTCTTCTGCCTACATAGAAAGTTGACTGAATTTGAAACACTTTACATCAAATAATGACTTCTGTTTGACATTAGACACGAAGCATAAAAATACAGGGTACACACAAATATTGTGTAAAATATAAAAGTGTAATCATTATATACTGTATATGAACTTTTCGATGAAAACTTTTCATGAAATATACACTAGTGTTAAAACGTTTGGGGTCAGTAAGATTTACATTTTACCGGAATTAATACTTTTAATCAGCACGGATGCACTCAACTGATCCAAAGTGACAGTAAAGACATTTATAATGTTACAAAAGATTCTATTTCAAATAAATGCTGTTCTTTTGAATTTTCTATTCCACAAAAAATCCGGAAAAAAAGTTTCTTGAGCAGCAAATCATCATATTCGAATGATTTCTGAAGGATCATGTGACACTGAAGACTGGAGTAATGATGCTGAAAATGCAGCTTTGATCACAGGAATAAATTACATTTTTACATATATTCACATAGAAAGCAGCTATATTAAATACAGTTTTTACTGTATTTTTGATCAAATAAATGCGGCCTTGGTGAGCAGACTCAGCGATCTTAGCGACCCCAAACTTTGAACAGTAGTGTAAGTATATTTTTAATGCACATTTCTCAGTTTCGTCCTCAATTTTGGATTCTTTTTGATGCAATGCATTCAGGGGTCACTTTCTACCACAATGCTACTGTAGAATTGAGGTATCTTACAGGGCAGGATAAGGAATTAAAATGCTGTTTACTAGGTTTCAGAATGGCTTTGTAATGCGTTTTATTGTTGGCATGTCATCTTGTGTTTGTACGTCTGTGTTTCATCGGGTGTTCTTTGTCTTTTGTTGTTGTTTGCTTTCTTTGACATTGCTTTCTTCTTCGTCGTGTCATCTGACTTTGCTTTGTTCGCGTGCGTCGCTTCGTCCGACCTTGCGTTTGCGTTTTGGTGCGCTCTGACCTTGCCGTGTTGTTTTGCGTTTCAGGTGGATACCCTTCGCCATGTTATCAGCCAGACAGGAGGATACAGTGACGGCCTCGCAGCAAACCAGATGTACAGTCCGCAGGGCATCAATGTAAGGCGAGAAAAAACACTTCTTTTTTCCCCCCCTTCCTCTTGCTTTGCCCTCTACCAATTATTTCAAAGCCATAGGGCTCAGAATGCCACTTAGTGGGACTTGTCTGGGAATCGTGGTCACTTAGTTGATTGCCTGTGTGTTGTGAACGCCACGGGCGGCGCGCTGCCCAGCGAGACGTGGACACGAGACCGGCCCGGCGTCTGTCTGAGCCCATCACATCCAATCAGATCGGCCTCGGCACCTGCAGCCACGCGCCCCGCTGACGGGAACGGGGGCGAACAGGTGACACCGGCTGCAAATATACGAGTCCTCGCCGTGCCCCAAAGTCACCTGACCCTGATTATCCCCCAAAGGGCGGCAGAGAAAAACACTCTGCGGACAATCTCGCAGCCAAACGCTAAAAATAAAGCCGTGCGCCCATGGTAAAACACTCGTAGGAGGACATCCTGTGTTTTTTTCACTCGCGCTCGGGAAGCGGGGGAACGGGAGGGGCGCTGCTGGCAACTTGGCGCGACGAGAAAATTCACAGCGACAAGCCGTGTGGTAAAGGGGAAAATCAATACGACAGACACACGGGGAGCGGAGTGTGGACTTGGGACAGCAATCCAAGCACATTGCTCAGATCAGGTTCCTGCCGAGCTAATGGGCTTGACAGCGAGCCGAGTACGAGAGGGGGGGTGGGGGTGGGGGGGGGGGGGCGGTCAGCGTCTCTGTCCCGCTTCCTTTCCGCCGCGCTTCGCTGGCCGTATGTTAATGAGATCATACGCCATCGGGGGGGGAAGCACGGATGTATGCAAATCCTGCTTTTTCCCGGATGCGTGTGGAGATCTGCGGGATGAGAGGATTGTGGGCTTGACTTTGATGAACAGACACAGAAAACGTTTCTCAATTCGCATCAGAAGCGTTTGATACGGGACAGTCATTGAAGTGCAACTTGCACTATACAAAGCACTGTGATAAATTCATATTCAATTAAGCATAAAATTCTGTTCAATTCTGGAAATATAATCATATAAAGTTTTGGGGTCAGTAAGATTTTATTTTTATTAGGCATTAAACTCTTCAAAGAAATGACATTTTATTGTTTCAAAAGATTTCTATTTGTAATGAATGCTGTTTTTTGAACTTTATATATTCATCAAAAATCCTGAAAAAATTTGTTTCAACTTTTTTCAACACTGAGAATAATCATAAGTTTCTTAAGCATCAAATCATCATATTAGAATGATTTCTGAATGATCGTGTGAAAATTCAGCTTTGATCACAGAAATAAATTACATTTTAACACACATTCACATAGAAAACAGGGTTTTTAAACTAGTAATATTTCACAATATTATATTTTTACTGTATTTTTGCACAAATAAATGCAGCCTTGGTGCGCAGAAGAGACTTCTTTGAAAAACATGACAAAATTCTTACAGACGCCAAACTTTTAAATGGTAGTTTATAATAATATAATACAGAAAATACATTAAATTTAATTCAATAAAATGATTAAATATATATATATGTATTATGTCCAAATCTAAAATATTCTAACCATTAAATATTGCTTGTGTGAGTGCAATTACTATAAAATTATTTTATACTACGCTATCCATATTATTCCTCAGAAATTCATTTGTCAGAAGGTGTTTGCTCCTGGAATATTATTTATAGTTTTGTAGCAAATGACTGCATCAATGTAACATGAGTGCATATATCAGCTAATTTAAGACTTTGAATGTGCTTCAATCGAAATCCATTTTTTAAGTGACATTTATAAATGTGTGAATGTCAATGCTAGATAAGTTCACCACATGAACTATTAACATTTTCTAGTACTTCGCACCCACAGAGGCACAATACATTGCATGTGTCTTTCATTGCAATTAATGACTTCAACTTGCGTTGATATTTTACTATCTAATTTTGATGTGTTTAAAGTGTTTAAATACTTTGGGGGCCACCGTACATTAAACTGAGTTTATTCAAATGTATTACAGAAAGCATTAGTGGCATGCAAATGACAGAGATGACATTTAGTATTGTGCATTCATCTGACTCTTGACATCAACAGCAGCATTTTAAGAATCTTCTTCTTTTCTTTAATTGAGTTTGATTGAACAGTATTTCCAGCCTTTTCAGTCGCCTTGAAACGCTCGTAGCGTTGCTGTCTGTGAGATTAGTGCTGGCTTCTGCTGCATCTGTTTGTCTTCTGCATTTCTTTCTCTCAGTGTCCTTCCTGATTCCTGGTTTATTCTCAGAGTCTTGATTCTTTTCTCAGTATTTTAGTGTGTGTCAGTATAAATGACAGGCGTTACACACAAGCTGATTCGCATTCACATAACAAAATTATTGACAAAAAGGGTGTTTTTAGAATTTGTTAACACTAACAAAGAAATATTTCAAACAATTGTTTTATGTTTTTAAGAAGAGGCTGCATTTTTTAAAATCAAAAATACAGTAAAAACAGTTAAAAAAAATATATATATATAAAATATATTATTATTACAATTAAAAATTGGTTATTTATGTTAATATATTTTAAAATGTAATTTATTCTTGTGATCAAAGCTGAATGTTCAGCATCATTCCTCCAGTCTTCAGTGTCACATGATCCTTCAGAAATCATTCTAATATGAAGATTTGCTGCCCAAAAAACATGTGTTATCAGTGTTGAAAACAGTTGTGCGGCTTCATATTTTTGTGATTTATTTTTTTCAGGATTCTTTGAATACATTTACATATATATTCAATAAATATTTAGAGTCCCTTTTAATCAGTTTTATTCAAGTGTGCGTGCGTGCGCGCGCGCGTGTTGCTCTCCAGCCACTGTGCTTAGTGGTTTTTCAAAGTTACTAGCCATTCAGCATTTTCACTGGCCACAATTTTGGCAACGATATCATGTGGAAAAACTGCCATATAGATATTTTTAATATCATCTCATAATTTGGCAGCAGGTATATTAGGTCCTGACACACAGATCAATTATACTGTAACACATGCGTTTTCTTTCTCAGCTGTTTTCTTTCAGTTAAAACAGAACTGACTGTGTCTACGTTAAAAGGTTAGTTCACCCAAAAATGAAATTGATGTCATTAATGACTCACCCTAAAGTCTGAGAGCATATATGCAAGTGTATGCACACTATACTGTCCATGTCCAGAAAGGGAATAAAAACATCATCACGGTAGTCCATATGAGACATCAGTTAGTTCATTAGAATCTCTTGAAGCATCGAAAATACATATTAGTCCAAAAATAACAAAACTACTTTATTCAGCATTGTCTTCTCTTCTGCGTTTGTTTTCAATCCTCAAATAAAGATTAAAATGGTTATGAATCAGCGGATTGATTCATATTGTGTGTCAAACTGCTGAAATCAAGTGACTTTGGTGATCCGAATCATGAATCAATACGCTGATTCATAATTGTTAGGGTGAGTCATTAATGATATAAATTTCATTTTTGGGTGAACTAACCCTTTAAAGTCCCAGTGAACCAGAAGTAGCTAGTGAGTTTTCTTCAGTGCTGTGACGTAATTTCAAGTGAGACGGAATATTGAACAGAGGCAGCGCTCCTCGTCTCCATCAGTCGCTCATAGACTAACAGCTGGAGGGGAGTGGTTAAGCATTTTCAAACCTAACATTTTTACGGTGTATTAACTTAATTGTTCACCCTAAGACCGTTAAATGTGCTAACATCAATTTTGATTTCATGAGGACTTTAATATTTGCCAAGACCACAATTTTGGTGGTATTGTGTGTGTATTTGAGTCCAATTCTGCACCATGAGCAGAGGGAAGGCAGGTTTGAGTGTCAGTTCAGTTCGCTGTCGGAGAGATAAGAGCGTGAGAAAGAGCAGCTGGTGTCGCATAGGTATTCTGTGGAGGGTTTCAGATATTTCACTATCGATATGTATCAATATCTTTGACAAGTTTATTATTTCAGATGCCTTTTTTATGTATTATGGATCAAATTCAACCTGCGAGTGTTAATCTCAAGCCCTGTTTATAAGCCATCCTATTCTGCCATTGTGATGTAATCAGTGCAGTGTGTGGTTGATGGCTCCCTCATGGTGTGTGTTGGTTGTTCTCTCCGTCAGGCGAACGGTGGCTGGCAGGACCCCACCACCCCCTCCTCCGTCACCTCCCCCACAGAAGGACCCGGAAGCGTTCACTCCGACACCTCCAACTGATCCTCCACACAGAACGGACTCTCTGCATCACGCCACACGCTCTTCTCTCCAGTGTGTAAATGACTTTTGAGAACACAGCCATGCATCATCATCCCTCATCTTCACATTAACGTCTTCATGCTACCTCTCAAAACATCCGCACATCACACCAGTGTCAGCAAACAGATTCAAACCGAGACAATATCAAGCTTAGACTAGACAGGTAGTTCTACCCATTTCAGAAAGAATTCAATGCCTTTCGTCGTCACAGCAAACATCACGTTATGTTTGAAACACTTTGCTATTTTACCATAGTGCCAAAGTACTTTTATACATCTCTTCAGTAACACTTACACAACAGATTTTACATAATAATAGATTTAGTATGCTTGAAAAAGCAGTTGATTGGGTTCACACTGCCTCAACTAGATTTCTGTTTGTCTAATAACCTTAATTAATCACTAGAATATTTGGTTGTTTCGATTATGTTAATGTACATAAGGGAAAATCATAATTTCACTGCTTGAATGAGAAATGCAGTTATCAAATTATCACAACAGCATTGTTATTTTGCATCTTAAATCAGATTCAGTTTGTCTGATATTGATGTACAGACACATAAATCCCTTTATATATCATCATTATCATCATCATCATCGTCGTCGTTGAAGGATTTTCATCAGCGCACTTGAGAATGCAATAAACGGCAATCAGAAGAAGTGAACAAATCCCAAATGTGAAATGGCTTTCTTTTCCAGTTTCGCTCCACGTCAGCCTTCTCTTTGGGCGACTTTGATACCAAAAACCACAGACGTGTCCGTTCTTTACGTTGACATCACTTAACATTGTTCATGTTGTAAATTGTGTAATATCTGGGATGCGTTTCTCACGAATGTCCATGGTGCGTTATAGTCGAAACCAAAAATCCAGCTGGAATTCTGTCATGTTTCTTGAGAAGAAAAGGAAAAGCTAATGATGGCACACAAATGCAGAAATCGTTTGGATATATTTTTGATGCCCTCCTGTTGTGAATAGCCGATTCTCGTTTCTTATTTCATATTGGGCTTGTTCAGGGCAGCCATATATTTTATTTTCTCGCAAGCATAATGTGAATGCGCGCTAGCTTCTATATGTAGATGTGCACTTTTGCTCTTGTTTTGCTCTTTTTATAACAATCGCATCCACGTCTAAAATGACTCGGTCTTTACAGATGGATCTGAGCGCGTGTCGTGGGTTACTGCTCCTGAAGAGATCCGGGCCACAATCACTGCAAGTGAAGGGTTGTGACTCGAGAATGAGACCATGTAGAGGGTTTGGACGGTCATAGTCCTGCATCGCTTTCTTTAGTTCGCCGGAGCAGATCCCACTCTCGAAGCGTTTCCCTCCGCTCACGACGTTTGTATCACTGCCTGCCCAGCAGCACCATATCCAGAAAAGCCTCATGTAATGATGCTTTTAGTTTTTGCATATACAGCGGTTTGTAAAACATCAAATGTTTACTTTGTTGCATGTCTTTTGTTCTTTAAACTCCTGCAGTGTTTTTGAATGTTTCTTCTTTTTTATATCAAGCGCAGAGACATTCTCTTGTCAAGTTTTAACTTTTAAGATCTCTGCATATGTATAAAAGGAATAAAATGGAACAGCAAACTATTGTCTTTTTGATTCCAACTCGTTTTTGTGAAGAAAAACTAACAAGGTGTAGGTTTTTTGGTCTCTTAATTTGTACTGGTAATGCATATTCCGAATAAATAGTTTCTTTTGTTGCCGTATGTTTCTCTCTGGTGTCTGATTTCATGTGGGCGTTCCATTTGAATTATTAACACAGCCTGCTTTATTTTAAAATGTAAAATGTTTTTAATATGTCCGATCGCTGGGTTACTTTGAACTAAGATCATTTATGTATTACAACTGATAAAAAGTCAGAATTGTGTGATATAAAGTCAGAATTAAGAGATATAAAGTCAGAATTGTGTGATATAAAGTCAGAATTAAGAGATATAAAGTCAGAATTGTGTGATATAAAGTCAGAATTAAGAGATATAAAGTCAGAATTGTGTGATATGGCAGCACATTACCTTGATTATTACGCAGGAATCAGAGTATAGTTCCTAGCAACTTTTCATTTTCCTTTCATTTCATTTTCATTTTGTCTTAGTGCACACTGTGACTATACACATCTCAACATGTAAATAGGAAAATGTTGCCGTTATTTAGTCACTTATTGGCTAGCTGGAGCTGTTTACCTCCAGTCTTTGTGCTAAGCTAGGCTAGCGGTGTGTTTGTGTCAGACAGAGTTATGGCGCGCACAGAGATGAGAATGGGGCTTATCTAATCTGGGGGACACGGTGAATAAGCTAAAGTCCCAAAAAGTTCCTTTAAAATGTTTTACTCAGTGGTGAATCAAGCTTCCGTACTGATCTATCATGAATCCCTATTATTGTATCGCTAACACAACAGGTCCTATTAGTTATATTAGTTACAGTTTTTATTCACCTCATTTATTCAATAAAAATACTGTTCATTGTTAATCCATGTTAGCTCAGACCCATGAATTCATATTAACAGGTACAACTGTTATCTCAGTAATGGGTTAGTAAGACTAATGATGTGCCTTAGAGGTATTTTTCATTGTTAGCTCATTTTAACTAGTTAACTAATGTTAACAAATGAACCTTATTGTAAAGTGTAACAATCTTCAGTTTTGTGACAATAGAAAAGAAAAATGGCATTTATCTAATTCTCTCAGATGGATTTGGATGATTTTGTGCTAATAAACACACAATGAGCATTATTTTTCGCAGGGGACGTCAGATATCACAGTGTGTCAGACCTTGAGATGCCGCTGAGGAATATCGTACATTTTCATCTGGCTTTCTGCATTTTTTTGTAAGGGACCACACTGAAGATCATGTTTAAACACCTGCAGAAAAAATAAATGTATGGGTCATTCTCAGAAAACAGTCATTTGTGTGCTGTGTGCCAGGTTATTTTCTTTGAAATAGCCAATTTGCCACCCAGTTCTTCAATATCATGCTTTAAATGTGTTTTAGTTTTGTTCTGAAATGATTTGTGCTTTTTCTGTGAAAGTGCAGAATTAGTTCATGCTCATTCTACTCTCACTCTTAGAAGAAATGATTATATATAGAACCCTAATGAGGCTGTATGTAATTTTCATGTATTAATTGCTTTTTATTGCCAATGTGTGAACAGCTTGCAATGACATTTAAAAGAGAAATGAGACATTCCCGACTTCTTTGTCTATGAACGCATGTATGACTGTATATAATAGCGTGCACTTTTATGTGAAGGACTTTGGATGTTTGATATTCACAAGGACACATTTTTTGGCAAATTTTATGTGCGAATAAATATCACAAATCTAAAAGTTGTGCATCATATCTGATACCTAGATAAACACTTTACAGTTGGTTTGTATGACTAAGTCATTCTCTTCAAATGCTATTGAGCTTTAAATTATGGCATATTCATGATCCCAGAGAGCAATATATACATATGACATTATTTGACAGTTTATTTGAATAAATATTAAACATTTAAAAGGTGTGCATCATACCTGCCACCTAGATAAACATTTTACAGTTGGTTTTATGTCTGTAAGTCATTCTCCTCAAATGCTACTGAAGTTAGAAATGTGTATATCAATGTCATAACTTCAGAGAGTCCCTAAAGTTGTGAATATCAAACATTAAACCAACTTTGAACTCGGGGCGGTTTTGCCGGATTCGAAAGGATCTGATGTTTACACGCGCTCCTGAGAGCCGCTCTTCCCTTCATGAAATGAATTCTTATACAATGTTTAGGATAATGAAAGAGTCATACATTCTCTGTAATGCCGATGTATTATGCAAGGAAATTTCTGAATAATTCAAATAGTCGCATGGTCAGATATATAGTCTTAAAGAGATATAGTTCACCCAAAAATGAAAATTTGAAGTTTATCTGCTTACCCTAGGGCATTCAAGATGTAGGTGCGTTTATTTCTTCAGTTGAACACAAATGAAGATTTTTAACTCTAACCGTTGCTCGTATAATGCATGTCAATGGGGTGTATTTTTATGAGAGTCACTATGAAAGTAAAAAACACGTAGCCATATGAATCCATATTCAACCCTGTGGCACATGACGATACATTAATGTATTAAGACTTAAGAGATCAATGTATCATCACGAGCCGCAGGATTTAATATGATTCATATGTCTGAGTTTTTTTTTTTTTTTACTCTCATGACTCTCATAGAAAGAATCTAGCCACAGGAAGTCACACGCCGGTGTACCTTTATTGCTGGTCCCAAGCCCAGATAAATAGAGAGGGTTGTGTCAGGACGGGCATCTGACTTAAATTTTTTGCCTAATTCATTATGCGAATCACGAATATGACTTCCATTCCGGATCGGTTGGGTCCCGGGTTAACAACAACCGCCATCGGTGCCGTTGACCTACAGGGCACTGGTGGAAATTGGGCTACTGATAGTCAAACAAGGAGAGGAAGAAAGTGTGTTAGAGGAGGAAGGCAGAGAGAGAAGAGGAAAGGCAGGAGTAGGGACTTTGAATGTTGGTACAATGGCAGGTAAAGGCAGAGAGCTAGTAGATATAGATATGATGCAGAGGAGGAAAGTTGACATTCTGTGTGTCCAGGAGACCAGGAGGAAAGGGAGCAAGGCTAGAAGCATTGGAGCAGGTTTTAAATTGTTTTATAATGGTGTGGACAGGGAGAAAAATGGAGTTGGAGTGATCCTGAAGGAAGAGTTTGTGAAGAATGTTCTGGAGGTAAAGAGAATGTCAGATAGGTTGATGAGTCTGAAGCTAAATATTGAAGGTGTGATGTTGAATGTTGTTAGTGCCTATGCTCCACAAGTTGTACACAATGAGAGAGACAGATTTGAGTTGGAGAAAGTGATGCAGACTGTTCCCAGAGGTGAGAGGGTACACTCTAAAAAAAACGGTGCTACAGTATATAGTACTAAAAGTGGTTCTTTGGCTTGTAATCATAGGAGAACCACTTTAAGTGCTGTATAGCACCAAATCTTGGCGATTCAGTGGTTCTTCAGCAGTTCTTTGGGGTGATAAAGGTGCTATATAGCACCACTGCCGTACAAAGAACCTTTAAATGTTCTTTACACACCAAAGAGCTACTTTTGGTGCCATTTACCACCATTATTGAGCAAAAAATCAAATGTGATATGGCACCTCTTTTGGGTTGTACATAGCACCATTCGACAAAGGTGCTATAGATCACCTTTAAAGAAATGGTGCTATTTTGCATCAAAAGTGGTTCCCCTATGATTACAAGCCAAGAACCACTTTTAGGGTGCTTTCACACCTACCTTGTTTGGTCCGGATTTTCGGACTTTTCAGTTTGGTACGAACCAAAATTACAGGTGTGAAACCTCCCTCGGACCATGGTCCGGACCAAACAGACGAAATTTGGTCCGACGAAAAGAGGTAGTCTCGGTCCGGACCAAACAGAACACCGTGCACGTTTCATAATCAATATAGCCTAGATGAAATTGAAAAGTAACATTATAATATTTAAACTTAACTATAAAATAAAATACACTGTTTGGCTAAAAAGCCTATCTTCTAGGAGGAGCTCCTCCTTTCTTGTCGGCGCCGATAAAATGTTTGCACAACGAGGACGTTCATTTGGTGAATTTGCCTCGAGTATAGTTGGTGCTGCAGATAGTAATGCCATAATATTAACAGTATTGGCAACGATATGCGTCTGTTCATTCATTCTTGTCAAAGTTACCCGCTGAATTGACAACACACTGACGTCAGACGCACGTCCGCTAACAAACCAATCAATGTTCAGATGCAGCCCACATAGTGCGTCATGTAAAGTTCTTTGGTGCGCTGACATAACTGCAATGTGAAAGCAAACCAAAACGAACCAAATGTATACAATATATCAAAACACAAACTTTGGTTCGGAGCTTGGTGCGGATTTTCAGGTGTGAAAACGCCCTTAGTGCCAAATAGCACCAATTTTTTTATTAGTGTATCAATTTTTTATTACTTTTTTTGTTAGTGTAGTGATAGGGGCAGATTTGAATGGACATGTTGGGGAAGGGAATAGTGGGGAAGAGGAAGTGATGGGCAGGTTTGGTCCTCAGGAAAGGAACCCAGAAGGACAGAGGTTGGTAGACTTTGCTAAAAGTATAGAGGTGGAAGTTGGAAAAGGAAGAGTGCTGTGTGGTTTTCAGGGAGGAGTTGAGACAAGGTGGTCAAGAAGGGCTTCCAGATGACTGGACTACTACAGCCAAAGTGATCAGGGAGACAGGTAGAAAGGTGCTAGGTGTCATCTGGAAGGAGGAAAGAAGACAAGGAGACTTGGTGGTGGAATGAGGAAGTCCAGGAGCGTATCCAGAGGAAGAGGTTAGCTAGGAAGAAGTGGGACAGTGAGAGGACGGAAGAAAGTAGACAGGATAATAGGGCGATGCAGCGTGAGGTTAAGATAGAGGTGGCAAAGGCCAAACAGAAAGCATATGAGGACATGTACACAATGTTAGATAGAAAGGAAGGTGAGAGGGATGTGTTGGCGAGGCAGAGGAATAGAGATGGAAAGGATGTGCAACAGGTTAGAGTGATTAAAGATAGAGATGGAAATGTGTTGACAGGAGGGTGAGGGAAAGTTGGAAGGAGTACATTGAGGAACTGATGAATGAGGAAAATGACAGGGAGAGAAGAGTTGTAGAGGCAAATATTGTTGAACAGGAAGTAGAAAGTATTAGCAAGGGTGAAGTTAGGAGAGCTTTAAAGAGAATGAAGAGAGAAAAGCCAGTTGGTCCTGATGACATACCAGTGGAGGTATGGAAGTGTCTAGGAGAGATGGCAGTAGAGTTTTTAACTAGGTTGTTCAATGAGGTTTCACGCTGTGGCATTGTATGAGGAGGTCTGGAGTGGCAGAGAAGTATGTTAGAGTGGTCCAGGATATGTGTGAGAGCAGTAGGACAGTGGTAAGGTGTGCCGTAGGTGAGACAGAGGACTTCACGGTGAAGGTGGGACTGCATCAAGGATCGTCTCTGAGCCCCTCCTTGTTTGCGGTGGTGATGAACAGACTGACGGATGAGGTCAGACAGGAATCTCCATGGACTATGATGTTTGCGGATGACATTGTGATCTGTAGTGAGAGCAGGGAGCAGGTGGAGGAAAGTCTAGAGAGGTGGAGGTTTGCTCTGGAGAGGAGAGGCATGAAGGTTAGTCGCAGCAAGACAGAATACATGTGTGTGAATGAGAGGGAACCAAGTGGGACAGTGAGGTTACAGGGAGAAGAGGTAAAGAAGGTGCAGGATTTTAAGTACTTAGGGTCAACAGTCCAGAGCAATGGGGAGTGTGGAAAAGAGGTGAAGAAGTGTGTGCAGGCAGTTTGGAATGGGTGGAGAAAAGTGTTAGGTCTGTTGTGTGATAAAAGAGTACCAGCAAGAATGAAAGGAAAGGTGTACAGGACGGTAGTGAGACCAGCGATGTTGTATGGTTTGGAGACAGTTGCTCTGAGGAAAAGACAGGAGGAAGAGCTAGAGGAAGCAGAGCTGAAGATGTTGAGGTTCTCTTTGGGAGGGACGAGGATGGATAGGATCAGGAATGAGTACATCAGAGGAACAGCACATGTGAGATGTTTTGGAGACGGTTTGGTAATAATGCATTACAATTCTTTTTACTTCTGAGCAAAGAATGTAAAAAAGAACTTTGTCATATTGTGGCCTTGAATCACGTTCAGTCTCTTGTACATCTGAATTCTACATATAAAGGGTTCTGTCATATAGAACATTTTAGGGATTCCCATCATGGAATCATTTTTTAAATAAATTTTGCTCTAATACATTTTTCATTTTAAAGGTGCACTATGCAACTTTCTGTCCACTGGAAGGCGCCTATTCAAAACAAAGGCGTAGTTTGATGACGCAAAGTTTGAGCGCAGTATCTTGGGACATGTGGTCTTCACATCACAGCCGGTGGAAAATAGGACTCGGGCAGAAATCACATTCATGCATGCGGTTATTACGTTACTGTAGTGTAAAGCAGAGCAGGACAGAAAGTGTTGTGGAGCTGAGCACGGCCGCTGGAGTGATTTTTACACAAAACCTGCCTCGCGAGCACCGGGACTTTAATTTTGACGGGATGGGACACAGTCGCCGGGCGCCTGCACTGATCTGCTTTTCCGATTATGATTATGAGGTAATGCAGCTCTGTTTATCATATTAGATACATTTAAGTGTGTTGAAAATGATGTAATGACATTACTCCTTGCGTTCACTTGTTCACACTGCTATGAGTAAAGCGCTTCTGCCAAATAAAACACGAAACCGAGGGTAGCGCAGATATGACGCGATTGACAGGCTACTTCATCAAACGCTATGCTGACACGTCCCGGTCCTTGGTTAAAATAGCAATTTTCTCACAATTTACAAATAGTTGAAAACATTTGGGATATTGTAGGTACTCAACTGAACAAAATATATAACACCAGCCTAGTGGTTTTTGGATATTTCACTGCAAAAATACGACATAGTGCACCTTTAATGACATTCATGTTAAATTACGTTATCACTAGAAGAAAGAAAAATGAAATGACACATGAAAGTGTTATGCAGTCATTTAAGACATTCTCCTTATATAGAACCTTTTAAAATTTTAAATTGATCCAGGAACCCTAGAGTTCTCTATAGAAACTCACCGAACCTTTTTCTAAGAGTGAGGCTGTAAGCACATATGCTGAGCACTCATCTGAATACTTTGGTACAGTAAAAGAAAACATTGGAAGTTTAAAATTGTTTTTGTTTTGTTTTTAAAAAAAAAAAAAAAAAAGAAATAATCCTGATCATTTTCCAAGCACAAATATCAGCGTTTCCTGAGAATGGATGTAGCTTTACCATGGTAACCTGACTCCAGATTCCCTCTCTCTCATGCTAAATGCGCTTTGATATTTACAGCTCGTTCAGTCTATTCTTCCCGGACTGCACTTCATAAATACACGAGTTCTCTGTGGAGAGCGTCTCACTCTATCTGCTGTTTCAGGAGCGTCTCTCTGAAAGGTCAGCCGCCGAGGGACTGAGGTCTGGAAAACAAATTAAGGGAGGAAGATGAATGCAAAGCAAAGCGCTGTGCGTTTATTGATGGCCACCATTTAGAGGATCTCTGTAGTCCATTTTTCACTCGCCACGAGCGGGACCCTGTTCTGAAATTGAATTCAGAGCAGGAACCTTTGAGTGAAGTCAAAATGCGCTTCACAAACACAGCGTTAAGAGAACATCACAAATCCCAGAAGACAACACAGGGGATGGGGGGATTAAATAATCTTTAAAGAGAATATACATTAATATCACATGATCAGCACTTCATTTCATGAAATGTTATCTTGTGATATACAACACATTAAACTCTTTCAGGGTTAGTTACTGCTGAATTTTCAAAACATTCCTTTTCCAGTCAAGTATCAGAGAAACACACACAAATTGTAAAAAAAACCCCAATAACATTATGTCAGACAGATCAAACACTTATTTTTTTTAAAGGGTAATTAATGTCTCATTGAACAGAAAGTCCAGGAACAAAAATTCTGCACAGATTTTGAGACACACCCTGTACAGGCACTGTAATAAAATACAACACAACACCTTAGAAATAAAATGATAATGAGAGAGAGTCTGGAGCTTATTTTAGTTACACTTTATTTTAAGGTGACGTAGTTACATTGTACTTACACAGATAATTACTGAGGGTTACACTTTATCTGGCAACATAAATTTAATATAAACACATTTAAAATACATTTTATTAAAATGTAAAAAATATATATGTTTATTTAAATACTTTATTCCTTGTTCTTACCGTAGTAATAACAGTAAATTATGCATAATTCCATGCAACTAACCCCAAACCAAACCCTATATTAAGTATGTAATGTCTGTATTTAAATGTATAATTACATTGTAACAATGACACCTTACAATAAAGTGTAACCCTTTATTTTAAGGTGTCCGTGTTACAGTGTAATTATGAATTTATAGCCTATGTTTAATAATAATTAACTGCATGTGCTTACTATAGGGTTGGGATTTGGTTGAGGGTTAGTTGCATGTAATCATGCATAATTTACAGTTAAAGGACTCTTTAAAATAAAATGTTATACTCTATTTTAATTTTTGATGTACATTTAAGCCTACTGAGTAATAAGTAAATATATGGGTTAGGATTAGGGTTTGATTTGGGGTCGGTTACATGTAAGTAGCCTATGCATAATTTATAGGTATTAACGTGTAAAAGGTCACTGTAAAATAAAGTGTTGCCTTACTCAGTAAAAGCTTATAAATTAGCATGTAGTAGCCTACTATGGTTAGGGTTGTAATTACGCATAATTGACAGTTAATAGCCTACATGTGGCTGAATGAAGAAAAAAGTTTATAAAATGGCATCCTTCCATACATCCGTCTGCTGAAAATGGAGCAGAGTGTCTTTAAACAGAATGAGGCATTTGTGCGACATAGAAGCCCCAGCGCGTGTTTACGCGTTCCGCATAATGCACGTATGATGTACCATATCAATGGCAGTATAATGCACACACATTCCGCCCCTGTGTGTGTGTGTGTGTGTGTGTGTGTGTGTGTGTGTGTGTGTGTGTGTGTGTGTGTGTGTGTGTGTGTGTGTGTGTGTGTGTGTGTGTGTGTGTGATCATCATCTGTGAGCCGCAGGGTAGATGGGAACATCTCTCAGGTCTACAGGGCAGGAATTAAAGCCTGTAGTGTGCGTCTTTGTTCCCGTGTAGAGATTACGGAGCAGACCAGAGGGAGGATGAGCCACGTCTTATCTCCTCTCGTCTCTATCGAGCAAAGAAACGCGAAGTGTTCTGCGCGAGGGCTTTATCATATTGACATGCCGGATGGGGGTCTCGAATTGTGCGTAGCTGCAAGGATTTCAGCTCCATCATCAGTTGACTCGCGTTGAATTGGCACAGAGAATAGAGATCAGGTTAGATGTTGCCGTTGATATATCCGTACAGTAGGCAGGGCGGATGGATTCGTTAAGTGTCCCGTTTGCATCTGCCACCCACAGGGAGATAAACATATTCCTCTGATCTGCCTCAGACACCAACTTTTCCACACACACGCACAAGCACACACACACACAAAGAGACGCGTTCAGTTCCATTTGGGGAAGATTCGCGCGGTGTGTCACTCACGCGTTTCATGTGGATCAAACCGCAGAACAACGCCTCGAAAATCGCGGAAGCGGTGCCAGTGCTTACACGAGATGAACTTTTGCGATGTGGGTGTTGGAAGTTAAACAGCGCGGCTTTGTGAGATGCGCCTAAAGCGTCTCGTGTTAATGAATCAGACATGCGTTCTCGCATTGTGCTCGAGCATCTTTGAAAAGAACGCCTCGAGACAAACAGGAAACTTATCTCTTTGAAACACGAATTCAAAACGAAGCGCGAAAGTGAAGGGAGTGTGGGATGCTTTGCGTTGATGCGGATACAATCTAAATACCCTTGAAAGACGATGGCAGATTGTCAGAGTCCTGGAGGAAGCTCATCCAGACCTGTGTCTATTCTGTCTTTCTTGTCAAACAATTATCACTGTTTTGAAGGATTAAAAGTGCGTTTGGCAGAACAAAAAGGCTGTTTGATTTGCAGTTTTACTGTTTTCTGACACATTCTGCTGCTTTGTGGGTCAGGTTAAGTTGATTTGTTTGATAAGTTATTTAAGTGTGTGTACTCAGGGTTACATGGGTAAATCTGTGTTGTTATTTCTGTCTCTGCTCAGATCTCCGAGCCCTACATTTCTCTGTAACAGATGAGTTTTCAGAATAACTCATGTCTGAGGCTGAGACGAGACTGAAGGCGGGAGGCCGCTGTCATGTTGAGTTCCTCTGTCCCTGGCCTGCTGAACACTGGGAAATGCCCTGTAATATGACAACAAGAACGCACTCGGAAATCTGTGAAGTTCATTTTAAAAGCATTTGGATGATAGAATTCATCCATGACAACAATAAACTCAAATAACTTCAAATTAAAGGCACAATATGTAAGATATTTGGATTCAAATATACAAAAATATACACTAGAACAGTGTTCTATATTTTGTTGACTTGTGTACCTTATCCTAAATGTTTCCCAGAATGTTTAAATCCAGAGAAATCAGCAATTTTAACCAGGATATGGGCCGTGTCTGTGCGTCGCTTATCAATGACACCATACGCTCCACCCAAGTGTCTCATAACCGCTGAAAGAAATTGCAGAGTAGCATTATAACTTTCAACACACTTAAATGTATCTTTACACCAATATGAACATTTTACATTTAAATTTAATCATTTAGCAGACGATTTTATCCAAAGGGACTTACAAAAAGGGGAGAGCAATAGAAGCAACGAAACAAAAAAGGGCAACAACCTGCAAGAGCTGTAAGAATTCTCAGTTAATCCAGCACAGTACACAAACAATAATAAAAAAAAAAAAAAGACAAACAAACAGAACATTTAATTGGATAGTTAAGTGCTAGTCTTTATTGGTCTTTATTTTGGCCGCTACCGATAATTCTTTATATTTGAAAGTTGATAACCAATATTGTGAGTGATAAATCTTTTTATACACATTTTTGAGAGCCTGATTCCAAAAACAACTCACATTTAAAAGCCATGTATAAATCAAATATATAGAATAAAATACAGTAGCCTTTTGAACTAATTCATTTTACACTTCTATGGTCAACATTCAAATAAAATCTATTACCTTACAAATTAATAAAATAATGCCTAAATAATGCAAACAAATCACTGCACAACCTTAGTCGCATATAAAGAATCAAAATGCAGCCTCCGCACAGACAATAATTGAAGTGATTTTAATTCAACTATATTGTTGATGGAAATATGAGAAAAATAAAAGTGCTTGTTATTATTAATAATGCAACATCTAAAATAAAGCCTGTATGAACAATTTGTGCTGCACATGTTGCACTGAACTGTTTTCTTTTTCTGAAGTGATTCCAATCATATTTCAAGCGATTCAAAACCATCATGGCGAACCGTGGCCATCTGATGCGGCAAGTGTCTCAGATGAAGGAAATAATCCATTATTTATCGCCTTTAATATATCGAACAAATCTTCTTATGGGGCCGATAACTAAAACATTAGAGATGAATATATATCGGCTGATACCGATATGATGGCAGATGCATCGTGCATGATTATTTGCTAGGGTGTTCTGGATGATTTCAGAGAGTTGGTTGCAATGGAGACCATAAAGAAACATGGCAATGGGGAAAAGAAAATATGAGACATATTTCAGTGTTACAGAATCCAACAGTCTGATTCTGGAAGTCCTATTCATTTAAACTTATAAACCTATGAGCTATGAGGTTTGTTGATTGATGGTATATGCTTCCAGCCTGACAAGCCAGACCCACATCAAGATGTTTGGTCTGGAAACTCACCATTGACAGCTCAATCTGAGGGGCGGGATAAACAGTTGTCTTTCAAACTCCCTCTGCACGCGATAGGATAGCGCTACAACCAACCAGAGCAACGAAGGTTAAACAGAGCTCGTTGACAGATTAAACTTTCGGCATATCCGTTTGGCAAAACTCAGAACACATCTTCCCTTCTTAAGAATGACTTCAGTGCCGTTCTTTGTTCTTTTCTCAGAGAAAAGCTTAACTCCAAGTCTTCCAGAGTCGCGGTCAAAGCTGATTCGAAAGACCGCCGTTCGCCAGTTTCTGTGTTTACTAGAAGCACACAAACGCAACTCGGCCGTCATTATGTTAAGCCCCGCCCACCGACTCTATACATGATGTGATTGGCCCAACCAGAGTTTGGCGTTTACAGCTCAGAAGTGTATTCAGAGTTGCTAGACGACACTCGCGGCAGATTAGATTTGCTGCCGTTAGGGTGCCTCTTGATTTCTAGGCTAATATGCTTCTGCTGAAGGAAGCCATCAGCCCGCATTATTTCAGCTTATTTTTCAAAATAATTTTGTTTCACAAAGGAATACCTACACTACATGAAACTACATGGTTCTGCAAAGAAACCTTTAGTAAGTGTAAGTCACACTAGTCTTTTCATCCCTTGTGACATATATCCAAGTGAAATGCTTCTAGAACAAGAACAAATGTAGGGCGGGGCTTGATTTTGTCTGTTGGGAATTGATTGGATGGTTGTGGTTTGCTATTGGTGGATCTCATGTGAGTGACAGCCAGGTTGCCCCGCCTTCGTCATCAAAATAAGAGAAGAGATGTCATTGTAAGAGGAGGGGAAGTTATTCTGATTCAAGATTACTAGGCACAAAAATGATGTACACAGATAAATCATTTAGAATAAATACTTAAATATTTCATTAAATGTTTTTAATGGTGACTTAAAAAAAAAAACTAAAATAAAGTGATGTCCATGTCTGTATAGCGCAAACAGGTCCAATAATCCCAAAAAAATGAGCAACAGTTATAGTGATGCTTGCCTAGATAAACACTGCTCATAACACAAACTGTCATCATCTGAGTCGAGCTGTGCTGAAGGCAGTGATGTCTGGCACCGTGGGGCAATGCTGACCTCATATGGAGGAGTTTTCTAGACTAATAACACAAGAAGACACCCATTAGATTTTCCTTTTGTCTTGACTACATCCATCATGTCATGTGATGTCATGCCTTCTAATAATGGAAGCTTCAAGACTTGTTTATCATGATCATTTCAGAGAATTATTGTGACATTTTGGATTACATTTTTTAGTTTTTTTAGTTTAATGTAATTTACATTATATAAATTACTTAAAAATCCAAGATAATTGTATTAAAGGCAGCATCACGTGTGTGTGTGTGTGTGTGTGTGTGTGTGTGTGTGTGTGTGTGTGTGTGTGTGTTGTGTGTGTGTTGTGTGTTGTGTGTGTGTGTGTGTGTGTGTGTGTGTGTGTGTGTGTGTGTGTGTGTGTGTGTGTGTGTGTGTGTGTGTGTGTGTGTGTATTTTTCCTTTTCTGAACACCGTCTGAAGTGTTTTGTCTATATAAAATTGTCACCACGATGCGTATTTGCTATCTGGTTGCAGAGCCTGATGATGAAATAAAAATGGCTATGACTGATTATTTTGACTGTTTTCTATTATAGTCATGAATATTTGTGGATCTGTCCAAATTGGTGGGCAAAGGCATAAAGCTCAAATCAGTTAATTCTCAGCGATTATTTCCTCCTATGTATTCATTAACACCCACAGAACACAAACGGGAACTGAAATTTAATACCCAATTTATGTGCAAATTTAGGGATGTGATTAAATTTGGGGGTCCTCTGAGAAGATTCATGTATCACCCACTGATGTTCCTGATGTGCTAATTGGCTTGAAGAGGCTCAAAAGGGTCCCAAACCGTTTTCATTTTCACTTTTAGATTTACCATTAAACACCCCCACGATGTGAGGTGATACTGAACGTGTGCGATGTCATGGGATCAGTGCTAGTTGTCAGGTTATCACAGGGTGATGGGCTGCTGGCAGAGTAGCAGATACATTTATTTATTTATCCCCCATTATGTTTTAATTTTTTATATTATCTTTCATGCAGTGTGTAGTTTGTGAATGTAAAGATCTAATTGCATAATAAATATTTACTGTCTTCTAAAAGAATTGATTCTAAACTGTGGAACCAAGTCATCGTCTCACTTCCTGTTATACCTACGTAACGATAAAACACATTAAGGCCATAGGCTCTCATAAAGCCAGCCTATGGTCTTAATTAGCTGCCGGCGAACAGCGTCTCCTTTGCCCCACCCTCAAACACTAGTTGTAGCTGAGACTGGAAGTGTTTGGTTCTTGTCGTCGAGAAGACGCTGTTTTCTGCGCTGCGAGTCCACTTTGATGCACTTCCAAAGGGTGAGGAATTGATATCGAAAAACCAACGCCATTATTCGTATTACTGAGTATAAAGTGCTGAGGAAAGCAAATTCAGATATGGTAATAGAAATTTAGTTTCTGACACACTGTAAGTGGTCGACCAATCACAACAGACTCGGCCATCTGACCAATCAGAGCAGAGGAAGCTCTAAGAAAGGAGGAGTTAAAAGAGATTAGTAAGGAAACATTATAAGGAAAATGTCCCTAGTCCTAAAGGGAATGATATTTATCAATTAAAGAAACTTTGTTGATAATCATGATCATAGAATACCATGACACATGTAAAAAACCCATGGTTCTACAATGGTACCAAGCTAGAATGAAACAAACAGCAGTCATCATAACACTGTTACACATAACACATCTTAAAGCTACACTATGTAACTTTTTTAGTAGCTAAAAACACTTTCAAAAATATATGTGCTCATTAATGTATATTTACTTCTTTCAAGTAATAAAGTATTCTCATAAGTTTATAATATGCCATTGAAAATACATACGGGTGAGGGGTTCAAATGCCGGTCACCATGTTGCCCCTCCATCTTGAAGCCAAAGAGGGACATACCCGTAAATTCAAGCTTTGGTTTTCGCGGTTTAACACTCGATGGCACTCATGAACGAGGTCGAACTGGAAGCCATGTTAATCTTGGACTAAATCGGCCGAAAATATCACACAGTGTAGCTTTAAAGCTACATCTAGCTACATTTTCCCCCATCTAGCGGTGTAAAGGTATATGACAATCCAGTGAATATTATTTTCTGTTCCTCTCAATTCCGATTTTGTTTTAACTCCTACGGTGGCCGATTTAGTCCAAGATTAACATGGCTTCCAGTTCGACCTTGTTCATGAGTGCCATCGAGTGTTAAAACACGAAAAGCGAAGCTTGAATTTATGGGTATGTCCCTCTTTGGCTAATGGACTTTCAAGATGGAGGGGCAACATGGCGACCGGCATTCTATCCCTCACCCGTATGTATTTTCAATGGCGTATTATAAACTTACGAGAATACTTTATTACTTGAAAGAAGTAAATATACATTAATGAGCACATATATTTTTGAAAGAACTAAGTGTTTTTAGCTAAGAATAAACTATAAAAGTTACAATGTAGTTTTAATGAGGAACATACAAGACTGAAACTGTAATATAAATCTCCAAGGCTAACACTTTAAACGTATAGTTTTAAATTTTAAATCTAAAAGCAAATTTAATTAATTATGAGGATAAGTCTGGGGTCAGTAAGATTAAGATTTCAGAGTTTTAGTAACATTTATAAATGTAATGTATTTCTGTAATCAAAGTTGAATTTTCAGTTCATTCCTAACAGTCTTCAGTGTCACATGATCCTCCAAAATCATTCTAATATGATGATTTTCTGCTCAAGAAACAATTATTATTATTTGTATCAATGTTAAAAACAGTTGTGCTGCTTCATATTTTTGTGGAATCCATACAGTAATTTTTCTAGGTTTCCTTGATGAATAGAAAATTCTAAAGAACAGAATTTATTTGAAATTTTTGTATTAAAATGTATGATTAACATCATAAATGTATTTTATTTATTAGTCAGTTTAATGCTTAATTACTTAATAAAATATATATATTTTTAATAAATCTTCCTGACCCTAACATTTTGAAAGGTAGTGTTCTTAGCACTTGTTTTGCATTAAACAGACCCACTTATAAAATGCCAATATTGCCACCTAGTGACTAAAACAGACCACTATATTAGTTTCTTTGAAATCCTCAATCCTGATTTTGATAAAAGAAATGATAACACTAGATTTCAACAAATACGTTTATTGAAAATGCACAAAACAAATTAACTTTTTTTAAATCTGAAATACCAAACACTGTATAAGAAAATGCAGCACTTATGCATGAAACTCATCGGTTATAAGGATGCATGGATGCAGATGCTGACTTGATGTTAGTCTTGATATTGCTGGGCATTTTACCTGATAAAACAGAACATTTTATTAGCATGATAAAGGATGGTTTTAAGCCTACATTTATTTGTGATGTTATTAAATGTGGTACCAGGTTGTCCAGGCTGCTGTTGGGTGACCTGTCCGCCCATGCCAGCCTGATGGCCCGAGGCTCCAGCGACTGTGACCTGATGTAGTGCGGGGCCTGCGGACATCATCGGCTGTCCAGGGTGACCCGGGGCGACGGGTCCAGGTGGTCTGCATTTCGACAGGCCCTTTCCGAACCCCACCGCGGCCACCAGTGCATTAGTGTCGGCCGGGTTAAAGGACGGCTTGTTTTGTCTTAAAGCTGGATACAAATGTCCATTTAACATCAATGACTTTGCACGCATGCAAAACAGGCAACTATAAAACCAGGAGCAACAGTTAAACTACCTGATGAATCAGAGTCTCTGTCGTCACGAGGATTATTCAGCTTTTCCAAAAGATTTGAGCAAAGTTTATTCAATATTTGGATCTGTTTCTAAAAAGAAAACAGAACAAAATTAAACAACCCACATTATAGATTTTAAATACATTCACAGCAGTTTAAAAAAGCATTTAAACCTCCGGTGGTCTTTGGTCATTTTATGGTAGGGACACACCAAACCGACGCCAAAGAACTAACGCTGATGAAAGCAGACTGTATTGTCACTTCGCGTCAGGAAAAAAATTGCACGAACACACCAAGAGAATTACAGCCGACTGTCAGCCATCACGCGTGTTCTGTGTCTGAGTGTAAATGGACAACAGTCTGTTTCAGCAGATATATTCATCAATACTCATCATTCGAAAAGGGAAACTCTGCAGGCTTTCCGCTCATGTTAATTCAAATAGGAGACATTCAGGAAAGATGATGATTTCTTTTGCTCGCTGTACTCGTTCATTAAGCTGAACAGCCAATCAGAGTTCTCTCTCTCACCGACGGCCCGAGACCGATTCTACATGCTGAATCGGCCCCAAAAAACCCAACGGTGTGGAACACACCTAAAAAACTAAGTCGCCCGATGCTCAAAAATGGTCCAACGTTGGCCGGCGATCGATCGTCGGCTTGGTGTGCCCTGGGCTTTAGACTGAATTTATTTTTATTTTTTTTACTTCATCGGAATGGCAGAAACTTGTTGACTTGCTATATGAAAACAAAATGTGGACATGATTAGAAAAGGCAAACTTTTCTAACTTTTTTGGGGGTCCAATATTGGGGTTATATATTTGGTTACACTTTAGGTTAGGGTCCAATTATCTCTATTAACTAGGACTTTTGCCTTAATACACTCCTAATGTATTGCTTATTAATAGTAGTTGTTAAGTTTATGTATTGTGGAGGATTAAGGGATGTAGAATATGGTCAAGCAGAATAAGGCATTAATATGTGCTTTATAAGTGCTAAACACTGCATCACTGTATTAGTTGAAGATATGCAACTTTTCAGTAATATTTGCATTAATTTACAAAGAAAAAAAATCATGTGCATCTTGTCTAGTTACAGGAAAACCTCAAAATACAAAATAATGTACATTTATTGTATAGTATTGAAACAAAATAAAGTACATCCATTTATTTATTTATTTATTGTCTTCTGTCTGCTAGGACCGCAGAGGATCACAAATGTATCAGAGGAACATCAGAGGGTTAAACAAGAGCCAATTAGTCTGAATACCTGGGTCATCAGATTTTAGTTTAAAAGGATGTAGACATTGTGCTAGGAGGTTGCTTTGTTGAGCAGGATGAATTTCACACTAGTGTTTGTTTACCTGGGCTAATTCAGGTCCGATCCGAGCCGCTTCGGCACTCAGGTGTTTCTCCTGTTCCTCAACCTCCGGGTCAGGCTTAGTTCTGAGGTGGTCAGGCACGATCTCATGGCTGAACACAGGCACTCGCTGCTCTGTCAGTTTCTGAGAAGTAACAAAATAATGCAGGTTACACTGTGGCCCGATTTCACCAGTTCTGGTGTCATCATAACCAGTGTGACTTCGTAAATATGCTTACCGCCAGCTCTTCATCCCGATCAGGAGACAGCAGCAGGGGGATGATGACCTGCGACCTGTATGATGGGGTCTTCTCATTTCTTAACAGCTTGTTGATGGTGTTCAGCTGCCCAGACACAAGGGCGAAATTATCCAGCACAGAGGGCCTGCACACAAAACATCAGCATTGACAGATGCACTGTGGAGTTTATCAGGAACGATTTGTAGTTCGTACTCACCATGTGAGCCGCTCATACTCATTTTCTAGTTTATAAATGAAACTCTGCAGGGAACCTTTCAGATGAGCCACGCGAGTGACCAGAGACTCCACAGACGCCTCCAGCTGCTTCTCCTCACGCTGCTATTGAAATAAAACATACACAGATCACCCATCAGCTCTTACATGATAAAATAAAACAGCAATAACTGTTTCTATCTCGACAGTTAGCATGCCAGCACTTTATCCGCAGAAAAAAAACAATTACAAAAAGCCCTCTTCCCGCAAACTATCTAAGTGCTAGTGTCACGATTTTGATGAAGTTTCTCTTAATGCCAAATAGCTGCAAAAATAGACAAAAAATGGCAATGTTTTATCAATTTACCTGCATTTTAAAGCGGCTAGAAGAACGGCACAATCAAGCGGAAGTAAACAAACACTCGTAGCAGTAAATCGAGTCCGGATGTCAAAACTCACCCGAAAGAATGGTTCCTAACTTCTTTAATAAATATTCATTATTAGCATGGCAACATATTTATAGACCAGTATTTTAGTGTATTATAGGCTTTTAATGGTCAGAGGAATATACAGAAGCTTTTCATATTTCTAGTTTATCTACTGTGCCAAGATGCTGTAGGGTCCAAAAGTAGTGTTAGCAAATGGAGCCAAACAAATATTGATTTCGACATGTATAATACAAATGATTATCTTTAATTTTAATTGAAAATTAAATTTGCACTTACATTGGTATAGTGATAATATCACAGGTAATGCAACCAGTAGTTTATTAAGATTTAATACAGTAGAATAGTATTAAATAAATTGTATTTTAAGTGAGTGTGTGCTTAACCAATGATATAATCACCATACCGATTTGAGTGAAAAGTTTAATTTGCACATTTGTATTTTAATACAATACTGTAATGTACATAAATTTTTTCTATAGCCTGTGTATCTATGAGGACTCTTATTTTGAATTGGTGAACGGGAAGTGAAGCAGCTGCAGCAGTCAGAGGAGCTGCAGTTTACAGTTATTGACACAAACCCTCTAAAACTCGCTCAAAAACAACCCGCCAGTAATGCGAAACACGGCATGGCAGACAGACAGGACAATGAGGTAAAGTAAACTCTTACTTTGACTTACTTTATTTGTTTTGTTAAGTTTCTGCTCGAAAATTGTTTACAGGTTAGGCAACAGAGCAAATAAACAGAACAGGAGGAACACATTTATTTTACAATAAATATGAGACTTTTATTCTGTTATTCTCACACCGAATACCCTGTTCTGTAATTAATCTTGTAAAAATAAGAGATATTTGCAGGGAGTTTATCGCAGGGATTGGAAGTAAATCAGATCAATGCCGTTCTGTCATGTGTTTGCAGCCACTCCCTCAGACTACACAACAACAACAACAACAACAACAACATGCTGTTCACGTAGATCATATCTGAGTGATTTTAAATGTGGACACACTGCATGTGCATGTATGTATCGTTGTTTTACAAATGTAGCTGAAGCGTTTTAAAATTATTCAGCAGTAGAAGCAGTTTGTGGGACCAAAACTGCAGCAAGTGTCTCTCAGCACTGAACTCATATTTTAGTCCTGTCAAGAATCAGTCAGACACTCAAACACTATAAAGACCCTTCTGTTTTTTCCTGTTTTCTGTTTTGGTTCTTTGTTAGTTCTCCACTTGATGTCCAAAGTGAAATCTGCGATGCTAGTTTTCTTCTTCTTTTTTTTTTTTACTTATTTACTGCAAGAATGATTTCTTATTTAGTATTTTTTTTGTCTTCTTTTCAGCCCAAATATCTCAATTCTTAACAAGCAAAATAATCTGCCCTTGGGGTAAGAAAAATGTTGTTGAGACGAACAAGATTTTTTTGTTGATTTTACTCCATTGGCAGATAATTTCGTTATGTCATTTTACTTGTCTAGTAAATACACCTAGATTTAATATATATATATATATATATATATATATATATATATATATATATATATATATATATATATATATATATATATATATATATATATATGGGCTGGAAACGATACAAAAAAACCTAAGTAAGGAAAGCATTTTTTTTTTTGCAGTTTGTTTGTCAAAATTGTGCTGTCTATTTATGTTAATTGAATCAATTAATATTAATGAACCATTTATAATAACTAGGCAACACTTTTTTCCCCTTTTTTTCTCTTGCTACATTTATATGGCACTTTTCTAGGTACTCAAAGCACTTTACATATAGAAGGGGGGAATTTCCTCAACCACCATCAATGTGGTGTGACAAAGAATACAGGTGTCTAGATATAAACATAACCAGATACGAATTATAACATATATTAAATGTTAGTTTTCACCATGCCCACACATTTGAAATATCTGTGTTTTTTTTGGTGTATTTGCTGTTTTTTATCATCACTGTGTGATAATAAAATGTATTATTATTATTATTATTATTATTATTATTATTATTATTTTTATTATGTTGTATATGTGATAGTGTAGTGAGAAGGTGAACATATACTGTACAACTTAACTACAACACATTCAACATCATGAGGATCAGTACTGCCTTTGTATCTTTCTAAAAGCAGTTTGTCTCAAAAACAAAGACCAGGCAGTTTGTTGAGATGTATGGTGTATATATGGCAATATATGGTGTGTTTCTGTCTGAAGGTGGAGGAGGCTGAGCAGGTGTACCTGCTGATGAAAGAGGAGTACAGGATATCACGCAACGTGCGTCTGTCCTGGTTCCTTAGCCGTCTCAATCAGGTCATTCGGCCCAGTCCACAGTCTGAGCTGGTAAGAGACAGACTGGGATTATTTAGTGGTTGACTGATGGTTTTTGCACTGGGGAAAAGAGTGATCTTATTTGATCAAAAATAAAATGATTTAGAAACCATTTAAAAGATTTTCTTTTTGAATATATCTTAAAATGTAATTTATTCCTGTGATCAAAGCTGGATTTTCAGCATCATTACTCCAGTCTTCAGTGTCACATGATCCTTCAGAAATGTAATTTCTTGTTATTATCAATGCCTAAAACATTTGCGCTTCTTCATATTTTTGTGGAAAGCACGACACATTTTTTTTCTTCAGGATTGTTAAATGAATAGGAAGAACAGTATTTATTGGAAATTGAAATCTTTTGTAAAATGATAAGTCTTTTCTGCCACATTTGATCAGTTTAACACATCCTTGCTGAATAAAAGTATACATTTCTTCCTAAAAATAAAAAAAAATCTTACTGACCCCAAATTTTTGAACGGTAGTGTGCGTTTAATGATGGAAAATGAGATTGCACAAAGTCATAAAATAAAATGAACACTTGCACAATATATACTAGTTGATATCAACAACAACCTCAAAATGGTCAAATATCAGTCAATTAACCTTAATTTAATATATTCTATTTTTATTATCTTTCCATGCATGTTTTAGACCTTACTTCAACCTTGAAAGCTAACAATAACAATTTTATTGTTCAATTCTTGTGGTAAAATCACATCTCCCAGATCAGTTCAGGTTACACTGTATCACATCATATCCCATGAGAATCTGTGTGTGTGTCTGTTCGTCTCTGGTCATGTTTGTGTTGCATCTGCTTAGCTGAAGTCAGAAAATGAGCTGGATGTTTTGAGCATCCTCCCGAAAGGATGGCAGGCGGATTCTCCTCCCTCATCCTGCTCGTGTCTGCTGGTTCCCTCCACGCGTGTGACCTTCCTGGCTCGCAGGTACCGCTTCATCATCGAGCTGGACCTGAGCCCGTCCACTGGGATCGTGGTAAGAGATCACCGACATCACGTTAAGTGGCTTGTTTTAAGTCTTTAAAAGTCCAATGTCATATGTTGCTTGTTTCAGGATGACAGCACAGGAGAGATGATCTTTGACGAAGTCTTCCATGCTCTGTCTCGGTGCTTGATTGGTCTGGCAAAACCCTTTAAAGTCCCAGGAACTGATTACCTGTTCCAGCCAGAGATCTTTATCACTATTCTGGCTTATTCCTCCATCATTGGCCTTAGTTCTCATCAGGTCTGGATTGCAGGTCATTGTGAATTTATAAGTGCATATTAGTAGAACGCTTTTTGTGACTGGTTATATGCAATGATTCTGGCTATCAGGTGTTGGTTCAGGGCTGTCAGCTGGACTGTATGGATTTGGAGCAGTTCTTGCATCAGATCTATCAGCAGCTGAGAGCCGTGGAGAGCAGCATTGCTGACGTCCTACAGCAGCAGCACAATCAGGCAAGAGCACTTGTGGTTTTTATACAGACGTCATATAATCAGCAGGAGGCCACACTGCAGTGCATTACAGCAATTTTACTAAAGCTAAATACAGGGCCTAAAATTAACACTAATCAAGCGTCAAATGCGAGTAAAAATTGCCATTTGAAACGGTGTCACTCGCCAGGCTGGTTAAGAATTTAAAAATTAAAGCACAAATATAGACTATGTATCCTAGTAAACATAATCGGTCATGTCTTAAGCAGTTGAGAAAGTAAACAAGTGGACAGTGTCAGTAGGTATTCGCTCTTAAAGTGACAGCAGCTTAATATTCCTGCTACTTTCTTTTTTATGTTAAATAAACAACAAGTGAAAAATATTAAAAAATAAATAAAAATATTTATGACTGGTAAATTGGCAGCCGGCCATTGGCAGGTGTGGCAAAAAGTTAGTTTAAAGGGTTACTTCAGTGATTAGCATATGGCTTTGTATCAGTAGAAACCCTTGAGTACATTCAAATGATTGTGTTTTCCCCCTCATATCCCCCTGAGACAAGAGATTTATGCATTTTATGGATAAATCTTTTTAAATTCCTTTTTGGAGGAATTTTTGCATGTTTTCAACCGGTCCATGGGAGGTGGGATCCCAATCACAGCTCAGCTCGGGCAGCTGCAGCCTCAGGCATTCATGTAAACAGAGCAGCCGGCAGAGCAAAGGGAGTGTTTCGACTTCTCAGATTAATTCCTATGAAAGTTAAGCTTCCAAAGGCATGATCTGAAAACGTGCCAGACTGAACATGCGCTGTGAATCTATGTCGCAAGCGCGGACGCGTTTACCTACAATCAGCTCAGTCATCACGATGAATGTAATCTGACTCCTTCAGCGTTTGTGCTGTGACACTCCCTCAGCGGCTAAATCACATTATATTGAACAGACATGTTCAGTTTTTAATTGTAGTGTCTGTTATCTAACTGAACAGATTTTATGAAAATTATTGCAGTGGGCAAATGATCCAGTAATCTAGTAGCGGTGGTTTTGGGAGTGGCCTCGTAGGGCAGCGAAGCATTCTGGGAATTGTTGTCTTTCATCCCCATTAGAAAAAAAATAATTTTCTGTCTTTTCTCAGTCTAGAAGGCACCAAATTCAAAAATACTTTCACGTTTATACTACATTAATGACCCAGTTTAAATACAGATTCATATTTCCAGCACTGAAGTGCCCCTTTAAGGCCTGGTTAAATTGTTTTTTTTTTTTTGGTAGGAAACAAAACTTTGTAAAAAGCGTCGATAAAATCACTTTAATGCACAGCCACAAGTGGCTTATTGCTTTGTCAGCAACAGCAACATTATAAAAGACACCAGTGTTCAGTGTGCTATTGTGTACTAATTGCATAACCTCTCATATGTTGTTGCTTAATGTTAATATGTTATATTTCACAATAGTTTTACAGTGTAATGTCATACACTACTGTTTAAAAGTAAGATTTAAAAAATATATTAATACATGTATTCAGTAAGGATGCATTCAGTTAATCAAATGTGACTGTTTTTCTAATACTATAAATTCTTATGAACTTTCTATTCATCAGAGAATCCTGAAAAATAAAAAAAGATCAACAGAAGAGTAACAATGCTAAAATGTTTTGCTTCGACCACAGGAAAAAAAAACATTTTAACATATATTCACATAGAAAACAGTTCTTTTAAAATTGTAATAATGTCACAATTGTTTTTACTGTATCTTTGCTCAAATAAATGTAGTCTTTGTGGGGGTCAAAAACATTAAGTAATCTTAGCAACAGTAGTGTATGTTTATAATAAGATTTGAATTTGTTACATTAGACACTTGTCTGAAAAACATCATCTTTCTATACTCTTCAGTTCAATGGATCTGTTTATCAGTCCTTTTCCAATGACGTTGTGGAGGAACCATCTCAGAGGAAGCCTGGGGTTTCAATGGTGACGGCAGATGTCGGGCTGGTCAGCATGGTGAGGCAGGGGATTATGGCGCTGCAACTTCTGCCTCCAAACTCTGGTGCAGGTCAGTGTCTCTATGCGCCCTATGTCCAAACTGATGTTAAAATACATTTAGGTTTTTTTTGTTGGATTCAAACTAATTCTACTTGTGATTGCTTTGTTAGTGCGGTTCATTTGAATAAGTGTGAACGCTTAAACTGGGTAAACCCAGGCTGATCTGCCGGCGGTTTGATTTTGCCCTGCAACTCAGTCTGGAAACCCATACATTAATATCTACTGCTGCTGTTACACTTTTGCGGGAACCAATCACAGACTGGCTTATCCATCTGATGCGCTATTGGCAGGTTTAACATGATGAGGGATAGAGAAACGATGGGTCGTTGCCTGTTGATCACGGCTCTTGTGGTCTGATTGGTTGAAGGACTGTCCAATTGCGTATAGAGTCACTCAAATAATGCTCCTTGATCCTGCCTCTTGTGCAGTAGAAAATACTGAGCAGACTCCCCAGACCAATGTTCAGTTTTAAATTGAGCTTGGTCCGGTGATTGCCAGACAAGTGAACGCTGCCATCTGAACCAAACAAGTAGACCGAGACCACTGAAAACATGGGTCTCACTCCGCTTCCATTTGAACTCTGGTGCGGTTCATAGGAAATATGAACACAACATCGACCAAAGACATGTAAATGTACCAACAGGACATGATGTCACAAGATGCGATCCTACAAAGGAAAGAATGCTCAAGCACCTGTTTTTTCTTATCATAGTCTTGATGTTTCCTGTCACAGTTTGATACAGGCATCAGAACCACGTCTCCTCGCAGTAGATCTTCATTTGTGTGTGTGACTGAGGGATTTTTGCCATGGTTTTGACTCCTTTACACAGATTTTATAAGCTCTTCATGAGTTTTCAGCTGGTCAAAACACCATCATATGCAGGCTACGCACTTACAACGAGCTCATTTAGCCCAACACACAGCATTGTTTTGGATGTTGGGCCACCAAATATACTTAATAAAAGCCAACCAATTAGGTTGTTAACTTATTTGTATGCCTTTAGGTTCTGTGTTAAAATGCCAGTGTGAATGCTAAGCGGACCAGGACTAAATGTGTTTGTTTTTTTGTGGTCCAGACCAAATGAACCAAGCAAACTGAATTACAAGGGTGAATACACCATTATAAACCTATTTTATTTTTCATTAGTTTAAGCACCTATAATTATTTTTGTATCATAGTATGATGGATTTTTAAAGACAAACTAGTTACCCATTTAACCAAAGTTTGCCATGTTTAACCAATTTACCCATGGCTAAATGACGTGTAAGAACAAAACAAAATGTGTTTGATTGTTGAGTAGGCAGTAAAATAAGTGAATAAATGGTTATGAATACAGTACAGTTACTCATCTTTTGTGATATCCTGCAGGTATAATAATCATCACTGATGGAGTGACGAGCGTTCCTGATGTAGCTGTGTGTGAAACTCTGCTGAACCAGCTGAGAAGTGGAACCATTGCCTGTTCCTTTGTTCAAGTACTGCTTAGATCCATTCTAACATACCACAAACATATTAATGCTCTTTACAATACCAATCAAAAGTTTGAGTTATGATTTAAAAAAAGTTCTGCTTATTTTGCTTTTGCCTTTGCTCACCAGGGCTGCAATTACAGTATTTGATCAATAAATACAGAAAAAAAATAATATTGTGAAATAGTTTTATAATTTAAAATAAGCATTTTCTATATGACTAATAGTAAAATGTAATTAATTTCTGTTTTAAATCAAATATTTTTGCATTTTTACTCAAGTCTTCAGTGTCACATGATCCTTCAGAAAGCATTGCAACATGCTGATTTGCTGCTCAAACATTTATTCGAGTTCAAAAGAACATAATTTTATTTGAAATATTTTGTAATGTTTTCACTGACAAAAATGTACTGACCCCAAACTTTTGAACGGCAGTGTAAATGCAGTATATTTAGTTTGACTGTGTAACTTGTTTGTTATAAAGCATTTCTTTCCCTTTTGTTCTACTGTGTTTTCCTCAGGTGGGCGGCGCATACTCCTATGA